>NC_057803.1:350131937-350295805 GCF_018294505.1 Triticum aestivum
GAGAGAGGGAGAGAGGAGGAGGACGGATTTTATGTGTGACAAAGACACAAAGAGTTTGTGTGCGGGAGGTATTAGCTTAAAATGAAGCGATAGTGTGTGTGTGCATGATCGAGAGGGCGTGTCTCAAGAAGGGAGGAAAAATCTATATAGATACAAGGAGCGCGAGAGAGACATGTACGTGATAGTGGAAGCACGAGTGTGCGGGTGTATAAACATATCTGGAGGCTAGTCGATCAATGTTTGTGAGAGAAATACGAGTCGGGGATGCGAAAGTGAGAGTTTTGTGTGTGTGAGAGAGACGGTAGTCGGGAAGGGGAGTGGAAGCAGGAGTTGTGTGTGTGTGTGTGTGTGAGAGAGGGGGGAGTTTGTCTGATAGGTAAAAAAATGAATAATGTTAGTTTTATAACTGGTATGGAGATGAGAAGGAGACCACAACAAATGTTGTGTTTGCGGGAGAGTAATTTTAGTTGTATGAGTCATATCTAGAGACATATTGAGTGTGTGAGAGAACCCCATAGAGAGAAAGACAAAGTGAAAGACGAGTGAGACTGTGTATGTAGCGGTGAAAAAGAAAGCTTAGGTACCTAGTGATACCAAATAACGGTAGAGACTTGAGAGATAATGAAAACCGTGTAATGTATAATGATAGGGAGAGTGTGACACTTCTCAAGGGAGACTACGAGAGACCATGTTTGCGAAGATAGGAGAAACATGAAGTGAGCGTGCAGGTGAGCTGGAGAAACGAGAGTGATAGCTACATGAAGGATCATGCGAGAGAGATGGGCATGAAAATGAGTCAACATAAAAGGGATTCAGAAATTTGAATTTGTGATGATGATACATGTAATTCATACTCGAACCAAAATTGATCTATCAAACATTCATACTCATATGAATACACGCGCATCTATTTTATTTAATATGTAGATATTACTGATCCATACATTTTAGTAGAACATAATTTGGTTTAATTTTTTTGAATTCAACCTTATGATTTTGAGATCATTGTATTTGTAAATCATATTATGCATATAAAGAAGCAGAATTCTTTGTTGTGCTTTTGAAAGTATATATAAAAAATGATGTATATATAATTTTATTCCAATCGAAAATGGATCTTGCCCGAACAAAAATAGAATACAAATTGGATTCGAATTGAGTTGGCACGGTAAATGTGCACTCTTGCTGTGAAAACAGTTGAACGAAACGGGGAAAGTCGCAGTAACCGCCCGAAACCAAAATCTGCGAGATGGAAATTACTGCCTATCCCTGACATGCAAGGCCTATTAGCTTGATTTCTATAGGTTCCGATAGGGGTAGGTTTGTAATTTCACTCAAATGTGACATAACCGTCTCTCACCTGGATTCATACACGGTGGGCGACAAAACACAATGTCTCCTTGGCCCAAATCGACTTCTCCCCGATTCATACACGATCGGCGCCAAAAACAAACTCTCGTCGGCAAATATTCCGTGTATGAGAGATTACCGTCCTATCCCCAACCGACTAATATTGTTGTGATGTAGGAATTTTAAATGGGGGCTAAGTTTTTAAATTTCCTCGTATTTGAGACAAGCGCGCCCTGAAGACATGGTTCCCCCCTTCCTCTCTCCCTCCATTTCGCCATTCGTTCTTCGTGGGCGCCAAAACACCGTCTCCACCGTAGCCTCCTTGTAACACCCTCGATGCGGCTATATCTCCTACGTGTCGAAGCACGACTTAGAGGCATAACCGCATTGAAAGCAATGTCGCAAGTAAGGCAATCTTCACAACATCCCATGTAAATAGATAATAAAGGGGAAGGTACATAGTTGGCTTACACTCACCACGTCAAACAAAGTACATAACTAGCATTACATCATCCAATCACTCATGGGCCGACTACGGTGCCAAAATAAAAGATCAGCCTAACATGCGACACGGTCCCGATCGCCCCAACTGGGCACCACTACTGATCATCAGGGAAAGACACATAGTAACGGCGTGAGTCTTCGTCGAACTCCCACTTGAGCTCAAGCGCATCATTTGGAATGGAGTCATCAGGCCCTGCATATGGTTTGGAAGTAATCTGTGAGCCACGGGGACTCAGCAATCTCGCACCCTCGCGATCAAGACTATTTAAGCTTATATGTAAGTCAAGGTAATATGTGGAGCTGCAGCAAGCGACTAGCATATATTGTGGCTAACCTGTTCGCAAAAGAGAGCGAGAAGAGAAGGCAAAGCACGAACGAAGAACTAGAGAACCAACTACGACAAACATTACTCCAACACCGTTTTCACTTCCCAGACTCCGCCGAGAAGAGACCATCACGGTAACACACACAATTGATTCATTTTAATTAAGTTAAGGTTCAAGTTATCTACAACCGGACATTAACAAATTCGCATCTGCCCATAACCGCGGGCACGGCTTTCAAAAGTTCAAATCCCTGCAGGGGAGTCCCAACTTAGCCCATCACAAGCTCTCACGGTCAACGAAGGATAAACCTTCTCCCGAGACGTTCCGATCAGACTCGGTATCCCGGTTCTACAAGACAACCTCAACAAAGACAAAACAAGTCCAGCAACACCGCCCGAATGTGCCGACAAATCTCGATAGGAGTTGCACATATCTTGTTCTCAGGGCACATTCAGATGAACACTACGTACAACTAAAACCAAACCTCGAGTTTCCCCGAGGTGGCGCTGCAAGTGGCTTTGTTTGGACCAACACTCAGAGGAGCACTGGCCCGGGGGGGTTTAAATAAGATGACCCTTGGGCTCCGGAAACCCAAGGATAAAAGAGGCTAGGTGGCAAATGGTAAAACCAAGGTTGGGCATTGCTGGAAGAGTTTTATTCAAGGCGAACTGTCAAGGGGTTCCCATTATCACCCAACCACGTAAGGAACGCAAAATCCGGGAACATAACACCGATCTGACGGAAACTAGGGCGGTAAGAGTGGAACGAAACACTAGGCAAAAGGCCGAGCCTTCCACCCTTTACCAAGTATATAGATGCATTAAGATAACCAGATAATATAGTGATATTCCAACAAGAAAAATAATGTTCCAACAAGGAACGATCTCCAATCTTCACCTGCAGCTAGCAACGCTATAAGAGGGGCTGAGCAAAGCGGTAACATAGCGAATCAATGGTTTGCTAGGACATGGTGGGTTAGAGGTTTGACATGGAAATTTGGGAGGCATGATAAGCAAGTGGTAGGCATCATAGCATAGGCATAGCAAAAGAGCGAGCATCTAGCAAAGCAAAGATAGAAGTGATTTCGAGGGTATGATCATCTTGCCTGCAAAGTTGTCAGAGTTGACTGGATCCTCGAAAGGAAACTCAACGGGATCCTCATTAGCGAACTCGTCTCCCGGCTCTACTCAAACAAGACAAACAATAAAAAAGGACACAATCAACCACGCGCAAAGCTCAAACAACATGATGCAAACATGGTATGCTATGCGGGATGCGATATGTGATGCATATGCAAGATTTGACAAGGAATGAATGAACCTGGCCTCAACATGGAAATCCAATAGTGCCACTAGAAAGGTGAGGTGATTTTGGTTGAAATAGATATAAAGATCGCCGGAATTGGATGCACGGTTTGGAAATGGCAAGCAAAACAAATATGGTACCGGTCTGCGATAAACAGCAAGTAGCCATCTAAATGCAACACGATAAACATGCTACAGCACTCAAATTTGGCAACAAAATACATGGCAGGGATCTTCTCATAATGTTTAACAAAATATGAACACTGAGCTACGGCCAATTCATCCATTAACAGGTTCAAACAAGCATGGCAAAAGTGCATTTGATAAACAGATTTCAGACTTAGTCAAATTAACACTAGTCTGGAATTTCAGATCAGGTAGCACACTTTAGAGCATGAAATCTATATGCTACAGGAACTTAACATGGCAAAGTAAGGCATGGCATGGAGCTACTCAAAGAGCGTAACAAAAGTCCCTTAGTGACCTTGAGCCAAAAGGGATTAGAAAATACAATTGCAAGCATGTGAACATGGCAAAAACATAATCAGATCACAGACTTAGTGAAAAACTGGAGCATGCAAATCTGTTAACGGGTAGGCATGTTTACGAGCTCGATGCACTCACTACAGAGCAAGGCATGACAATCTAAGCATACACCCATCAAGAATACACATTATACAAGCTAGAAATGGCAAGAACAACAACATAGCATGCACGGATCAAAAAACAAAATCCTCGGCAAACTCGCTAACAAGTAGACAATCTGCCCAGATTCACGAAATAACAAAAGTAGAGCTCGATTGACTCAAGCTAGATTGCTCCATAATTGCAAACAAAGACATGGATGGATATAGCACTACAAGATTAACAAATCATCCTTACTGATAATCCTCAAAAGAGGCACGAATCACTAGGAAAAAACATGAACATATGGCATATTGATAAAAACAGATCAAGGACTTAGTGGAATGGCTAAGTCCCTGAAATCAGCATTAACGAATGCACCACTTTGCAAGCTTGTGCTAGTCACCACACATATCACAAAAATACATGGATAGCACCTCTGGAAAGATGGCAAAGCATATAACAAAACACATGTAGAGCTCAGGAGCATATCATGCACAAAATAATCATGGCAAAAATGACAAATAGCTATTTGGTGAAGCAGATCTGACAATTAACTCAAATATCTCTCTTCCAACAGCATTTCGGGCATCAAGATGAACTCAAATGAAAATGATGCAATGAGTTGAAATGATGTACTCTCCGAGACAAACATTTTGATATGCTACGCGTCCAGAACGGAGCTACGGACACGGAGATATAGCATGAGGAACATGGCAATATAATCTGCAGACTTGGGAAAAAATGGAGTCAACCCTAGGTTTTTTTGAATTCGAATCTGAGATCCAGCGCGCGGATCGATGTTCACCGGGGTCGGCACCGGAGTTCGTCGGGGAGGCGGCTGCCGGAGCTCACCGGAGGAGCGGGCCGGCCGGATCTCGCCGGATCCGGGGCCGTCGAGGAGCGGCGCGCCGGGGCGGTGCGGCGTGCCGAGGCGCGGCGGCCGAGGCTATGGCTGGTGACGAGTGGGCCGGGCGGAGCTTCAAGCTCGCCGGCGAGACGGCGTGGCGGCGCGGTGAGCAACACAGGCGTCGGGGCGACGCGTCTGGAGCGAGGAGGCGACGGGGAAGACCCGGGCCACGGGGGCCGGCCTTGGGCCCCGGCGGCGGCGCCTGGGTCGGACACGTCTGGCCCGAAGCGGACACGTCCGGCGGCGAGAGGTGGGAGGCGACTAGGGTTTCAACCGTAATTTCAAATGGGGGAGATATATATAGGCATAGAGGAAGCTAGGAGTGTCCAAATGAGGTGCGGTTTTCGGCCACACAATCGTGATCGAACGCTCTAGATGATGGAGGGGGTTTTGGTGGGTTTTGGGCCAAAATGGAGGGGTGTTGGGCTGCAACACACACGAGGCCTTTTCGGTCCCTTGGTTAACCGTTGGAGTATCAAACGAAGTCCAAATGGTACGAAACTTGACAGGCGGTCTACTGGTAGTAAACCAAGGCCGCTTGGCAAGTCTCAGTCCAATCCGGAAATGTTTAACCCCCACACACGAAAAGAAGGTAGAAATGACCACCGGAGGAGAACGGAGCGCCGGAATGCAAAACGGACAACGGGGAAAATGCTCGGATGCATGAGACGAGAACGTATGCAAATGCAATGCACATGATGACATGATATGAGATGCATGACAATGACAACAATGCACGGAGACAAAAAACCCGAACCCAAGAAAATAAAATAACTTAATACCGGAAACGACAAGAGTTGGATTACATATTAGGTAAATCATATCCGGGGTGTTACAACACTCCACCACTATGAAAGGATCTCGTCCCGAGATCTAGGACTCGAAGAACGCCGAGTACTTAGAACGGAGGTGATCCTCGCATTCCCAGGTGGCTTCACGGTCGGAATGGTGTGACCACTTGACTTTGAGGAATTTGATTGACTTATTGCGAGTCTTGCGTTCAATCTCTTCAAGAATAGCAACGGGGTGCTCACGATAAGACAGATCTTCTTGGAGATCAATGTCTTCGAAGTTGACGGTGCGGTCAGGAGTCTTGAAGCACTTGCGGAGCTGAGAGACATGGAACACGTCGTGCACATTAGCAAAGTTTGAAGGAAGCTCGAGTTGATAGGCGAGGTCGCGTCTCTTGCTGACGATCTTGAAAGGGCCCACGTATCTAGGGCAAGCTTCCCTTTGATACCGAAGTGACGAGTACCTTTCATAGGAGAGACACGGAGGTAAACATGATCTCCGATCTTGAAAGCCAAATCACGGTGCTTACTATCATAGTAGCTCTTCTGGCGCGATTGCGTTGCTTTGAGGTTATCTCGAATGACCTTGCACATTTCCTCTACCTCTGTGATTAAGTCATTTCCCAAAAGTTGACGTTCGCCGATTTCAGACTAGTTGAGTGGGGTCTGGCACTTCCTGCCATACATAATTTCGAATGGGGCCTTGCCCGAACTTGCTTGAAAACTGTTGTTGTAGGAGAATTCAGCATATGGAAGACAATCTTGCCACTTCATGCCGAAGGAGATCACACAAGCCCTTAGCATATCTTTAAGAATCTGATTGACACGCTCGACTTAACCGCTAGTTTGAGGATGGAAAGCTGTGCTGAAGTGGATGTTGGTGCCCATGGCCTTCTGAAAAGACTCCCAAAACTTGGAGGTAAACATGCTGCCACGGTGTGAAGAGATCACCTGTGGAATACCGTGCAGCGAGACAATTCGAGAGGTATAGAGCTCCGCCAATTGAGCTGCAGTGATAGACTCTTTGATAGGCAGAAAGTGAGCCACTTTAGTGAGTTTGTCGATGACAACGAATATAGCATCATTGCCACGCTTGGACTTTGGAAACCCAGTCACGAAGTCCATCTCAATGTGGTCAAACTGCCATTCTGGAATTGCAAGAGGTTGGAGGAGACCAGCTGGCCTTTGGTGTTCTGCCTTCACTCTTCTGCAGACATCACACTCATTCACGAACTGAGCAATCTCACGCTTCATTCGAGTCCACCAATAAGCCTGCTTGAGGTCCTGATACATCTTCGTGCTCCCAGGGTGGATGGAGAGGAGAGAATTGTGAGCCTCATTCATGATCACTTTATGAAGGTCACCTTTGGGCACAACAATACGATCCTCAAAGAAGAGAGTATCCTTGTCATCAAGGCGGTAGCACTTGTACTTGGGTTGACTCTTGGCAATCCCAATTTTCACCTTCTTCACCATAGCATCAAGAAGTTGAGCCTCGCGAATCTGGTCTTCCAAGGTAGGAGAGACTTGAAGGTTGGCGAGGAAACCTTGAGGAACAACTTGCAGATTGAGTTTGCGGAAAGCTTCACAAAGCTCGGTTGATAAGGCTTGAGAATCAGACTGTTGCAATAAGCCTTCCTCCTCAATGCGTCAGCAATCACATTGGCCTTGCCTAGAGTATACTCGATACTCAGATTATACTCTTGAATCATTTCGACCCAACGAGTCTGCCTGAGGTTGAGATTAGGCTGAGTGAAGATGTACTTGAGACTCTTGTGGTCAGTGAAGATGTCCACTTTCCTTCCCAATAAGAGATGTCTCCAAGTCAAAAGAGCATGCACAAATGCCGCCAACTCGAGGTCATGAGTGGGGTAGTTCTTCTTGTTGGGCTTCAACTGGCGAGAGGTATAAGCCACAACTTTCTTCTCTTGCATCAACACTGCACCAAGATCTTGAAGAGAGGCATCTGAGAAGACCTCGAACGGTTTGGATTCATCAGGAGGAGTCAGAACTTGAGCAGTGACCAATTTCTCTTTCAAAGTGTTGAAAGCGATGTCACATTCCATAGACCAAACATACTTGACGTGCTTCTGGAGAAGGTTTGAAAGAGGCTTCGCGATCTTTGAAAAATTCTCCACGAACCTTCGACAGTAGCTCGCGAGACCGAGGAAGCTACGTAGTTGCTTCACGTTCTGAGGTGGTTCCCAATTCACAATTGCAGACACCTTCTCAGGATTCACCGCAATGCCCTTGGCAGAGATGATATGCCCAAGATAAAGAACCTCATCAAGCCAAAACTCGCACTTTGAGAACTTGGCGCAGAACTGATGTTCCCCGAGCTTATCGAGCACCAAACGCAAGTGCTTGGCATGACCTTCCTTGTTCTTCGAAAAGACCAGAATGTTGTCAAGATAGACCAAAACAAAGTCATTTGTGTAGGCGTTGAAGATGAAGTTCATCATGCGAGAGAAAGTCGGAGGAGCGTTGACGAGGCCAAAAGACATGACAGTGTATTCATATGAACCATAGCTTGTTCTGAAAGCCGTCTTGGGAATATCTTACTCACAGATTCGAATCTGGTGATAACCCATATGGAGGTCAAGCTTGGAGAATACTTGGTCACCTTTGAGTTGTTCGAACAGCTCGTTGATGTTGGGAAGTGGGTACTTGTTCTTGATAGTCTTCTTGTTCAATGGACGGTAGTCAACACAAAGTCGGTCCGTTCCATCCTTCTTCTTCACAAAGAGTACTCCACAACCCCACGAAGAGGAACTAGGTCGGATGAGACCCATTCGCTCTTGAATATCGAGTTGCTTCTTCAGCTCCTTCAACTCTTCAGGTCCGAGCTTGTAAGGACGTTTGCAAACAGGATCCATGCCAGGTTCAAGATCGATGACGAATTCAACTGGCCGGTGCGGAGGCATTCCTGGAAGCTGTTCTGGAAAGACGTCTTGATATTCGCAAACGACTGCAATTTGCTAGATGGCATCCAGTTCACCCTTCTCATTAAGAGAAAACAGATGGATGGTATCATCACGAGCGGCAAAGACAATTACATCCTCAGACGAATGAGTCAATTGAATCTTCCTGGCAGCACAATCAAGATGCGCCTTGTGCTTAGAAAGCCAGTCCTTTCCGAGAATAAGATCAATATCCGAATTACCAAGAACCACCGGAGAAGAAAGAAACTTGTAGTCGCCCAACGTGATAGAGACATCCGGGACGCAATTGTTAGAAACCATTTGCTTGCCCGGAGACACAATCTTCAACGGGAAAGGAATCCTTTTGGTCACAAAATCATGCTTGGCAACAAATGGTGTTGAAATAAAAGAAAGCGATGCACCAGTGTCAAAAAGAACTTTTGCAGGAACATCGTTAACAGGAAGGTTACCCATGATAACATCTAGCGAGTGCTCTGCCTGAGCTGCGTTCAACAAGTTGACCTTGGCGTGCTTGGGGTTATGCTTGACCACAGCTGTACTTGCCAATCTCACAGGAGGAGGAGGAGGGAGACGCCTCTGATTGAAGCATTTGTTGGCATAGTGTCCCTTCTGTTGGCACTTGTTGCACGTGACCTCTGAAAGTGGACAGTGATACAGAGCACTCGATCTTGAAGCTTGAGACGAAGTCTTGTTCTGAAAGCCAGGGTTGGGTGGGTGGGAAGATCCACTGCCACCTCTGCTCTTCTATTGATACGGCTGACGGAACGGAGGAGGAGGAAGCCAATACTTCTGCTGCTTGGCCACTTGAGTAGAGGAAGAAGGAGTAGCATCTCTGACTCGCTTCTTGGAAGCATCACACTTCAGTTGAGCAACCTCTTGCTTCAATGCCATGTTGTAGAACTCATCGTACCTCAAGGGCTCAAAGAGAATAAGAGCTAGCTGGATTTCTTCTCTGAGACCACCCCTGAACTGGTATATCATGCTCTTCTCGTCAGGGACATCCTGCTTAGCAAAGCGGGTGAGCTTCTGAAACAACTTGTTGTAGTCATAGACAGACATAGAGCCTTGCTTCAGGTTGCGGAATTCCTCACGCTTGCTTTCAACCACGCTCTGAGGAATATGATGAGCTTTGAAGTCTTGACGGAATTCATCCCAGGTAATCACATGGCCTTCTCTGGAATCCTTGTACTGCTGGAACCATTCTGCAGCTTGGTCTTTGAGTTGGAAGGAAGCGAACTTGACAAAGTCCTCAGGCCTGACGTTACTGCACTCAAAATGCTTGCATAGGTCCACGAGCCAATCGTCAGCATCAGTTGCCTCAACACAATTGCTGAAGGTCTTTGGCTAGTTAGCAAGGAACTGGTTGAGTGTAGCAAAGTGATTCTGATTGTTTCCCTGGTTGCCTTGGTTGCCTTGGTTTGCTTGGTTGCGCTGTTGAAGAATTTGCATGATCAACTGCGTGTTTGCATTGGTAGCGGCCATCACAGCTTGCCATGCCTCCGGAGGAGGAGGAGGTGGTGGCGGATCAGGATTCAGAGTCGTGCGCGTTGGAGGAGCCATCCTGAAGAGGTTGACATCCATTAGCACATTGATCGACAAATATTGAAGGTGAATCCAACGGGTAGAAATTGCAACATATAGCCTTCACATCCGAACAAAATGAACGAATGCATTCCAATTGACATGGTCACATATCCATAAATTGAGAAGCCACTTAGAATTGAGGTAGAGAAATAAATCAACAAGGTACGGAGCAAGAACGAATACTCGGTAAGAAATCCCAATCTCAAACCAAATATCCGTGGAAGAAGAAATAGAGCTACAAAAATTCCCACCTATGAAACTCTCGAACCTTTCCGGTTATGCAATCAGGTGTTGGGGATACAGGGGAAGCATAATATCTCACCCAAATCTAGCAAATCCTACATCCAGCTGTATCCATCCTTCAGCACATAACCAAGAAAAAAACTTCGGAAACCATCTACCTCAACCTTCGAACTCCCGCCCA
This sequence comes from Triticum aestivum, assembly GCF_018294505.1. NCBI lineage: Eukaryota > Viridiplantae > Streptophyta > Magnoliopsida > Poales > Poaceae > Triticum > Triticum aestivum. Next base: position 350,142,697 of record NC_057803.1, read on the forward strand.
GTACTGGGTGACATCGAGTGGGAGGCGGACACGTGGCGGCGGCGGCTGGGTCGGACACGTCCGGCCCGAAGCGGATGCGTCCGGCGGCGAGAGGTGGGAGGTGACTAGGGTTTCAACCGTGATTTCGAATGGGGGAGATATATATAGGCATAGAGGGAGCTAGGAGTGTCCAAATGAGGTGCGGTTTTCGGCCACGCGATCATGATCGAACGCTCTAGATGATGGAGAGGGTTTTGGTGGGTTTTGGGCCAAATTGGAGGGGTGTTGGGCTGCAACACACACGAGGCCTTTTCGGTCCCTCGGTTAACCGTTGGAGTATCAAACGAAGTCCAAATGGTACGAAACTTGATAGGCAGTCTACCGGTAGTAAACCAAGGCTGCTTGGCAAGTCTTGGTCCAATCCGGAAATGTTTAACCCCTACACACGAAAAGAAGGTAGAAATGACCACCGGAGGAGAATGGAGCGCCGGAATGCAAAATGGACAACGGGGAAAATGCTCGGATGCGTGATATGAATACATATGCAAATGCAATGCACATGATGACATGGTATGAGATGCATGACAACGATAACAACGCACGGAGACAAAAAACCCGAACCCGAGAAAATAAAATAACTTAATGCCGGAAACGACAAGAGTTGGATTACATATTAGGTAAATCATATCCGGGGTGTTACACTCCTCCATCCTCCACCCCATCCACCGTCGTCCTCCTCCACCATGTTGGAGCTGATATCCCGACGTCGTCGTCCATTACAAGAGATCGACCTCTCTCATCCATGGCTTCGGACCGAGGTCCTTGCATCCCGTCCTCTTGCTTCATCCCTGCTGTCGTCCACCTTGCCGGCGCTGCTCCTATGACTGTCTCGTCCACCGTGCCCCACCGCCACCGTCTACCCTCCTAGATCTGCTTCCATGCCGCCGACAGCCGTCATACCGTCGCACCGTCAAATTCTCAGCAGATGCATACACGGCGCTGCACCAGAGGCGGTACTCTTTCGTATATGCTCAACTTATTTATCGCGGCAAGAAAATAGATCGCCACTGCTTTACTCTGATTTCTTGTCCATCACTTACTTGTTAGTTGAAAGCAAACATTGCATGCGAAGTTTCCTTTGTCCGGTTTGCACCTTCAGATCTGCCATGGCACGCTCAACACTATATTTCCCCTTTTATATTCCACTCTAGTTAAATGACACTAGACTAAATTTTAACATTGGGTTAGTTGATTTTTGAGAGCTCGCCAGAGTTCGCCGGTGTGAAGGAAGGGTCTTGGGTGGGGACGGTGGTTGTGGGGGGCGGTGGTGGAGCCTCGCCGAATGAAGAAAACTCGACGCGGGTAGGGCGGCGGTGGGGGTGGTGGTGGCGGAGGAACACAGGCGGTGGGGGCGGTTCAGTGGAGGGCGGGGGATGGGGGGGGGGGTCGGGCTAGTGGTTAGGATGGTAGCCCGTGCGGTGTTCTGTATGGGAAGTATCAGAGCCGAGGAAGAAGAAGGGTTAGGAGACATAGGATCTTCATCCAACCACCTGAAATGGTTGACTGATCCAAATGACAAAAGTCACGCGACTTGCATGCAAACATGCCTTTATATTCAGTACCACCATCATAGCTGCTTAACACTGCTCCTAAATACATCAAGTTAAACAATGTGCCACTCATAATTCCAAACTTGTTGCTCAAATACGAATCTGATATGATGCTAATAATACTAAAACAGATAACGTTTAATTGGTCAGCTAATGTTCCTACTTTACTTTCGAAAAGCACGTGCACCACAAATAGAGGGACAACAGGGAGTTGCATTCTTAATGCGCTATGGTTCATCATGTATGCGCACTGCGCAGCGAACAATTTATTATCCAAAATCTTCTTGCTCTTCTTTAGCATGTTCCTCTTTCGTTCTTCTTTAATAAGTACTCTCTCCATTCCTAAATACAAGTCTTTGTATAGATTCCACCATGGACTACATATGGAGTAAAATGTGTGAATCTACACTCTAAGATGTATCTGTATAAATCTGTATGTGATCCATAGTGGAAATCTCTAAAAAGACCTATATTTTGGATGGGAGGGAGTATGATAGTAGTATAGTATGTTCCTTGTAGTGAAGATGAGTAGGGACATTTGCAGTGTAGAGGTGTATAAGGTCGGTTGTGATGGACACTTTGAACTCTTTAGGCCTCTTTGATTCATAGGATTTTGTAAACATTGGAATAGGAATTGTAGTGGCCTGCCCACTCGAATCCTATAAGATTAGCAAGGAAATGCAGGGAGCTGCGTCGCCTTTGAGAGTTACACTGATATTAACAGTACCGCACCTTCAGTTGATGAGAGTTGGTATCTGAATCCTTTCTAGCCATACCGGCAATACTAGCACATATATTCCAGCAAGTTCCACTTTGTTGATTTTACTCTTGATGCTAACAGTTTTCCCATTATATCTACACTATGATCTGTGCAGCTGCTTTGTGTTGCACTAGCAGCAGTCCACTCTTGAAGCTAAACAACACACCAATCATAAGTCCAAAGCTTACTTCTTCAAATACGAATTATGATATGATACTGATATTAGTCAACAGACACACATTTAATTGCTTAGATAATGCTCCCACTTGATTTTTGAAATGCATGTGGCCACATATAGAGAGACAGCATGGAATTGCATTTCTTTGGGTGATGTGATTCATCATGAGCGGGCAACCAACATTGTATGCAATGAAGCGAAACCTCAATAATATGCTTTCTCTTCAGTTCCTTAACATGTTCCTCTTTTGTTATTCTGTATTTAGTACGTACAGTATGTTTCGTGTCAGGAAAGGTAGCAGGGACATCTGCAGGCAATAGCTGATAGAGCTGGCCTGTACGTGATCGGTAGGCTTTCAATTAGTAGCGGCAATAAAACACCATATTTTCCAGCCAGTTCCACTTTCCTGATTTATATATCGTGGTTATGGTGTACCCCTTTTATGTACATTACGATCTGCCTAGTTTTTGTGTGCTCTTGTTATCATGGTTTGGCAGTAAACTCTCTATACAGTATATTATGAACTTATCATTTGCCAACTATCCTTACTTCTGGAGCCTATTTTTTGTGTACTTGTGACAAATTATATTAATGCACGCACCATATTACAGCACACATGAGCTCTCTCATCAGAATCCAGTGGTAGCACACAAGGGTTTACAGGGGTGCCCTATATTAGATTATCCTCTTCATTACAAAGATAATCTCACTACTATTTATGTTTTCATGGTTCTTAGATATTATACGTAATTACAGTGAATATCAAAATCCGCGCATTATAAGAATATTGTGGAACACTACAACAACTTACAAAATTGGCACAAAGCCATTGAGTGCCATTCTGGATGCAAATAAACTCATACGCTCCCCACCTATAGATTCTTGTTCAGAATATGATCCTAATGACTATTGTGACCTCGAGGAGTCAAAGGCATATGGCCTGTCCGGTTCACCCATCAAGGTGCCTGTTCTAATTTGGAAAGGTTTTATTGATTGCGCGTGTCTTGCATATTTTGTCTTGCATTTCTTCTACTTTGTTGCACCGCCATCTGCTTAGTTTATTCGTCACATATGTCAAGATGCCATGCCCATCCATTATCAAGACATATTCCAATCTATCATCATACCATGTTTTCCACTCAAATGTTGTTCTTATGCATTAGACATCAAAAAGGAAGAGGGTGATTGCCGAACCTAAAGGAGCACCAGCAAAGTCCTTGAAAAATGTGGTGGTGCCATAGAAATCAAACAGCAACCAGTTATATTGGTTGTACAACGAGAGACACAAAATGTAGGACCGACTCCAGCAGACTGTACCCATACTTCACTGGCCACACCACTAGCCCCACCACACAGGACCTGCAATCCAGCAAAAGGTATGCCAATTGGATGAGTGACACCTGTGCCACCGCGGAGCTGACACATGGTTCCCTCGGCCAATGAGAATTTACACATGGAAAATCGACATTGGTCGTGGCTGTTTGCAGGTTATCTGATCCAAAACCGGACCCGATATCTTAACGGCAACCCGTTACGGTGGATGCCACGTGTCGATCACCCTTGACAAAAGCACTTCTATGACGCAGGATTTATCGTCATGGAAGTGGACACTTCCGTGATGATAATTTTTGTAATGTCATGGAACACTTCTATGACAGCACAGGTATGACAATCTTGATTCTATCACAAAATCGTCATGGATGTATATGCATGACAGAAAACGTGACCTACTGTGACAAACGTGTATCATCACGGAAGTGTATTTTTTTGTAGTTAGTGTTTTACGCCTCACGGGGGCCCGAACCTAGGTAAAAACTGCTAGTGTGATTGCTACCGTGCTATGCTGCACCCCGTGCTCTTTGTGCAATGTGCTCTTCCCCCTGCCGAACAACAAGGGGCTGATGGCCCCACAGGTTGTCGTGTTTTCCCACGACAGACGCCCATGGGGATCGGGAGGAGGTCAGCTCTCCTTGAGTGGCACGGAAATGGAGGGAAGGTTGCAGCGCTAGTGGTGGGTGAGGGGATTGGGTCGAGGATGATCGAGGAGGGAGATGGCTGTGTGTGGTTGGATGGATCGGATTTAGGAGGATCTCGAGAGAGTGTTGTGGCGGCGCGATGGGATAGATCCCCTACGTTTTAGGCTTAGACTAGAAATGGACATAGGGGGTGTCCATTTATAGAAAAACAGAGATGATTTGGATCCTCTGAGTTGAATCGGACGGTCCGAGATAAATAGGTCAGGGTAGTCCAAAGAATAAACTGAATATGTTTGGGGATGTTAGGGATTGATCTGGATTCACCGGTGATGACTACCCAGTTCGGGTTTGGGCAGTTTTCGGACGCACGTGAGGGGGGTCTGTGCACTGTGTGGAGAGACTCCGGTTTAGGCAAGAGAGAAAACGAAGAACAAGGTTGCTATTGTGGTTGGTCTCAGAACGGCCAGTGATGAATGGGAGAGACGCGGCAACTACAAACGTATGCAAGTTTTGACAAGAATGACGACACGGAGTGCGATGCAATGCGAATTATGCGATGATGAATGCAACAAAGAAATAATTAACACAGCTGACACACAAAACATGGAAGGCATCTGGAGCATCGGTCTTCGGCTGTTACAACTCTCCCCCACTTAGAATAGATATCACCCCGAGATCTAGGAATGAGAAGAGAAGAGAGAGGGAGAGGTAAAATAAAGTTTCTTCTTCGACAAACAAGCAAAACCAATGAACCTTGTGAGGTTACAATGTATGAATAAATGACACAACAGAGAGGAACGAAATTTAGAACACTCCGTTAGGCAAGTGGAAGAAGGAGGAAAACCAAGAGCTCAAAGGCCAAGATAGATTTTGAAACCACTCCGGTTAAAATGAGATAGGGAAGGAGTAAGAACGAAAGAATTCGGACAACACTCCGGCTGAAAAGTGAAGGAGTTTAACATGAGGATGACAATATGGGATGATACTTGACAAGAGCCAACACAATGCATCCAAAAGAAATGAAAGAATGGAATGAAACGAATGAATGAACAAAAAAATGACAACTTTTGCCACAATTGAAGTTGAAAAGCATCCTTACAAAGAGTGATTGAATGGAGTTGTTTCAAAATCAATAATGAAATGAATAAGATTGTTGTGGTCTTATGTAGAACATCTCAAAACTTGAGGTGAAATTCTGCCAGGTATTGAAACAATTGCTTGCTTGAGATCAACGACAAGATGAAAACTTCTTTCGCCGAGAGGATAGGAGAAAACTTGGATCATAGATAAGCACCACAAATAGAAACATTCCTAATGGAAGGCTTTAGGTAAAATCTGTACCAAGATAACCTCCAATGAAGCATTATGATGGGTTGAAACAACTCATGAGCGAAGAGAAAATGATGCTTTTATAATATCTCATTCGTAACAAGTTGTGAATCATGAAACACGAAGGGAAATTGTCAAGAATGACATGACACCACCTCCAAAGTTAAGGTACAAAGAATCGCACTTCGGAATGCACGATGAAGAACACTTGAGCTCCTCCAACAATAATCTTGATGTACACCTCAAGAACGAACTAAATCCTTAACAAACCACCATGTTGAGCCTTCGTGAGAACTCCGGTAATAAAAGAATGATGAAGAGAAAGGAAGGTTGAAACGAACAAGATGAAGCCTTGCAATTATTTATATGGACCTTCGTGATGAGACAACTGAGAAAACTTCAAACTACATGAAACAAAAGATGAATGTCGGATTCTAGGTTCCACAAACCCTTGAGAGGTTCGAACTCTAGGGTGCGTGCGAAGAAATCATCCTCCCCGGTCTGCCCGCCCGATGATCCCAAGGCCTAACTCCATGAACCCAAGGGATAAGAGACACAGTAGTTTATCCTGGTTCCGGCCACCTTGCGGTGTAATACCCTACTACAGCTTTGTGGTGGATTGCCTCGAGGGGAAGATGATCAACTATTATGGTGGTAGAACAACCTCAGGAGGTGTTGTGTTCTTGCGCTCGATGAGCTGATGAGCTGGTCAGGGTGGAATGGATTGTCTCCTCTATGGTGGTGGCTAAGTCCTATTTATAGTGGCGTTCGTCATCTTCCCAAATATAGGCGGGAAGGGATCCCACAACGGCCAAATTCAAAGGGAGACAACTAGTACAAGTTATCCTGACAAAAGTAGTCTTCGCCTGCAAAAGCCTCTGGGGGTGACACCGCGGTGGGCTCCGTGATGACCTCCATCCTGCCGTCCACGCGGTCTTGGTCTTGTTGCACTGATATGGAACCTTTGCTTGATTCCTCGGGACCCCGTGCCTATGCTTGCCTCCTTAGCACCAAAGAGGAAACTGGTACACTACGCTTGCTGGCACCCGCCTAGCCTTGGTCATCACGGCTCACGTCATGTGAACCTCGCGAGGTGCATCTTGCATCGATATCTCCGCTACTCGGGAGCCAGCCTAGTGAGACCGTCCCCCAGGGAGGTCTTGGTGTCGTCCACCTTGCGAGGCTTGGCGCCTCGCGAGGTTCTTGGGTTGTTCTTGCTGAAGCTGGGCCGTACCGGGCCGTCGACGGAGCCACGCCGTGGGCCACATGAAGGCAAGTGTGGGTACCCCTGTTCCTAGGACGCCGACGATGAACAACTTAGAATCAAAAAATTCATTCAACATGAACAAACTCTAGAAGAATGGGCCAATTCACCTTGATGAAACAAGAACATGAATTATGTTATGCCTATCCTTAATCAAACTGGATTGATGACAACCAATGGATTTGACATGCCACTTATTCTTATTGAAAATATTGAAGAGAGATATAACACAAACTCAAAGGACCACCAGTAGGATTTTGGATAGAATGAATTAATTGATACGAGAACATAGGAAGGGGAATCTTGAAAGAACCAATCTAAGAATTGAGAATGAACTTTGCAAAGGCAAAAAACATCGGGAAAATGAATAAATATACGTGATGGAATTTAAAGATTGCAGAGAGAAGAGATCAGGAGGTGACTAGAAAATACATCAACGAAGCACCAGAATAATATGGATACGGACGAAGAGGCATCAATTTTGAATAATTGGAGAATAAAGCTCAAAACTTAGAACAAAGAAATCTTCTGAAATGATGGCCTCAAGAGAATCAGTAATGGAAAGGGCTCATGAAATGCTTCATATGGGTATGAAAAGAATTCATGATGACCGAAAAAATTCTGGAGGATATCATCAAACTGGCACCACGAATCTTCGAGAGAACGGACAATATTTGGAGGAACACTCTTCTTCGGTCTTCAGTGTTGAGATTTACAATGAGAAACACCACCAAAATTGTTGAGGTACTCCGGAACAATGAAGAATAGAGATGTTGAGCCAAAGATGAAAAGAATCGAAAAGCGGTCTCAGAGAAGGCAACTCACTGATGAAAATTCATTCTTACGTCAATTTTTTGAAAAGAATATGATAAAAACTTCAGAAAAATTAGTAGAGCCAGGAAAGATCCTGGGAAGAGACCTGTGGGTTATGGGCGCACTCAAAAGAAACATCCTTAAAATGATTGCTTAGAAAGAGAGATTGCAATAGTTGGTTTAAATGGCTTGAATGAGATAACAACCTCAAAATAGCTTGAATGGATTAAGAATGGAATCGTGAATCTTTTGAGATATCTTCAGCATGCCGGAATAAATGAATACCGAGAGGTGAATGATTAAGAGGTGCACCGGCATGAGAAAGAACTTGAAACGAGGAAAGGGATATGACTAACACCGAAAACTAGAATTTAGTCCACAGAGAAGGAAGGAGCATGAATAATGATAAACTTGTAGCTCCTAAGCATCTTGACGAGGAATCGCTGAATGAAACTTGGAAGAAATGGATGACGAAATTTCATGTAAATAAAAGGATACTTGATTAAGAAATCCGAGTCCTTGAAGAAAATGGTGGGACGTTGGGAAACAAAGGCAACTTGGGATGGATGAAACGAACACCATTGAGAAATATAAGAATTGATCTTGCAAATATTGTAGAAGATTGAATTATCTTGAAGAGAAGAACAACGGCTGGGGAAAAATTGAGATGACAATCTCAATGATGAACAAGAATTAGCACTCACTACAAAAAAAAGACACATCCGTGACATTTTGGGCCAAACGAAAAAAAATTCTGTCATACTTATGACACTTCTATGATGATAATTGTGACAAAACCCGGTATCATCATAGATGTGGCGGGGTCCTACTTCTATGACAAAAAACCATGACAAAAAATGGGCTTTTCGTCCTGGGCGGGCCAGAGACGCAGCTGCATGACATTCTTTGTGCCGTCCATGACGGAAAAAATCATGGTAGAAGCGAGGGCGAGGAAAATATTGGGAGTTTATAGTTATGGTGGGTGGTCTGGGGCCGAGCGATGCGCGTTTCTCTCATACATACACGCGTGTGTGCGAGGCGTTGGGCTCTACTGAACCCGAGATAGGCGTTGGGATCTAAGTGAACCTGAGTGATTACACTGTAGGCTACACGTTACTGAACCCGAGCGATCGATCGATAGCTGTTAACTGAACCCGATCGAGCGATTCCTTCACTACTACTGCTAACTAAAGTCGATCGATGCTGCCTCTGGATGAATAGTGAGCGTTGTTGGTGGTTTGGATGAACAGTTCCCGATGTGGGTTGGATGAACAGGAACCCGTGGGAGTAGAGGCCATTGCTGCTGGATGAACAGTACCCCTATTGATCGAGCCAGTGGATGAACAGGACCCCGTGGAGGGCTGGATGAACAGGACCCCGTGAAGGGCGTGTTGAAGAGTAACTTGTGGAGGGTTGGTTGAACCGTTGCCGGTGGAGGGCTGGATGAATAGTAGCCTGTGGAGAGGTGGTTGAATAGGACCGCATGGAGAGGGCTGGTTGAATAGTAGCCGGTGGAGGATGGATGAATAGGAGCCCATGGATGAACAGTCACAAGTGGAGGGTGGAGGAGGTCGACGGTGGATGAATAGTAGCCCGTGGAGGCTAGAGGAGGTCGACGGTGGAGATGAACAGTATCCCGTGGAGTCCTGTTTTGCGGTACGCCACACCCCTCCCGATGAACAGGACCCCTGTTTCGACTGTAGCGCTCCAACTCAAGTCTGTTTCCTCCATTTTGTGGCACATCACACCACTCCCGGTCAATAGGACCCCATTTCGACTATAGGAGGTCCAACAGAAGTCTGTTTCCTCTGTTTTGTGGTACGCCAGACCCCTCCCGATGAACAGGATCCCATTTCCACCGTGGCCGGTCGAACACAAGGCCGTTTCCTCCATTCCGCGGTACGCCATGCCTCGTTTCCATCAGCTATTCCGTCCAAGCCGGTTGGCTCCCGATGAACAACATGCATTCCATTGCCTCCCAATGAACACCCCTCACCATGAACATGACCACGACGCAATTTCTCCGTTCTGACCCAGCCATGTACACGAGCCCTGGTCGTATGTATGCGCGAGTAGGCATTCGAGAACCCGCCCGTATGTACGTACGTGGCCACATTTTCTTTCTTGCACCCTGGCTGATGTACGTACGGGTACATGCTACATGCACGCCTCTACTATGACACGTGCCCCTCCTTGCATGGCCACTGTTCATCGCTGTAGCCTGCAGACAGACTGATGGACCAGTATCTATGTACACGTTCGCGACCAGAATGACGACGCTACGTACGCTTCGACCAGGTGGGTCTCGACTGGTGTGTCCCGACTGTCAGGCACTTCCTTGCATGCGAAGATATAGCTGGTGGGTCCCAACAGTCATGGGGCGAATCATTTTTCCCGTAATATGGACCCACTTCCTTGCGTGCGAAGATGTAGCTGGTGGGTCCCAGCAGTTAGGGGGGAAACTATTTTTTCGTGAAATACGGTGGCCCGTCCGGTGGGTCCCTGCTGTCAGGTGGAGGAATCATTATTTTTCGTGTAATAAGGTGCCACTTCTTTGTTGTTGTTGTGGACCCAGCTGTCAGCCTCTCCACGTACAGTACTCTTCCAATGGAAGTCGGTCCTTGAGCACATTGACCACGCCGCGCCGAGAGCACCATGGCGGTGGACGACGACGAGGCCTAGGAAGGGGACGACACGGTGCCGGGGAAGATGCGGTAGTGGATGCCCATGCGGAGAGGAGTACGAGGGTTAACTGGTTCGGCTACGGTGTGAGGCTGCCATCGCCGCATAATAACAGGAGGTGTGGGTGATTGGAGGGATGCCCTGGCCTACGATGGGAGTAGTAGGGGGCGGTGAGGCCTCCGGGGAAGCACAACTGACCACGGGAGGCAGGAACTAGCAGCATGACCGGCGCTACTTTGGACGGCTGGATCAAGAAGACCAGAGGTTGAAGAAGCACGACGGCCGTTGGATGGACATCGTACGGTAACTGCAGCTAGAATCATTTATATTTGCTCCGTGTCGTCAACTTAGTAGGCCCACGGGTCAACTTTGGAAATGGTACGCCCAGATGTCAGGGGGAGGAATCATGTTTTGGGCAGGTGAAGCTAGAATGTCGGAGATTGAAGAAGAAGCACGACATCCATTGGACGGACATCCAATGGCCACTTCTGCTAGAACCGTGTGTTGACTATAAGTTGACAAAGCCATGCATATGCGTCAACTTAGTAGGCCCACAAGTGTGTGGCAGAGAACTTATAGCCCATTTGAGATTTGTAAGAATGTACAACCCATTTTTGAATTCTAATGGAATTTACTACAACCCATTTACAGTTTGTTAAAAGTACAACCCATTTTCAAGCTAGGACAACGATTAATAATTTCGACAAACCGTTCAAAACAGAATTCAATAAAATTTCCCACATTTTGATGTGATCCGAATTATTTTTATCCCAAAATTTCTCGTCATATTAAATACAATTTCAATATAAATTTGTATCACATAAAAATCCAACGAAACATTGCGCGCGCAACAATTAATGAAATTAATGAAACACTCCTAGGAAAGATTTGCAGCCCAGCGGGGCGGACAACAGCATAAAGTTGACCTTGCTTGGGTATTCCTCAAAAAAAGTATAGCTGGCCTAGCCATATTCAGCTTGAAAAAAATTAATATCTAGGCTGGATATCTGGCCTGGTCTAGACGGGCCACAGCCCGCCCAGTTAATACCCTGCTCTCCTCTGAACAACAACGAAAACATCGCTCAAGAAAAACTATGTAGTGCTCACACCTCAAAAAGACAAATACTTCTCGAGCTTCTTTGTCCCATCTGTCAGCCGCTCCTTGTGCAATTCTCACATTTATTGACTACATAGGTTGACAATGGTGTGGGACCGTGATGTCAGGAAACCTGGAGGAATCAAAAAATATTACAGTTGTATATAATAAGGAGGCACTTGCGTACGTGTGGCTTCTGCCCTGGTGGGTCCTCACTGTCATCCTGTCATAGCCCTAGAATTGTTTGCAATAGTTGCACAAGAGGGCATCCATGCATCATCTCCAAATTCTGAAAGTTGAATTGAGGTTAGTTGAAACCCTTAGAAATCACTTGAGAGATAATCAACATTAAAAATCTCTTCAAATGAGTCCAAGGAAATGTTCCTATTATTCTGTAAAAATATTGGCAAGAGGTAAAATTCAAACCAATATTTTTGGAGTCCTAGAAATATTTATTTTGGGCATTTGAAATTAATTCAATAACTATTTGAATTGGATAAATATATGTTCAATAATTCTGAAGTTTAAAGTTGATTTGGTGTTAAAACTAAATCGCAAACAAGCTGCAAAAAATAGGAAACAGAAAATAAAAGAGAGAGAGGGAGTCGTACCTAGCCTTACCTGTGCAGCCCACCAACTGGCCCAACACTGTAGCTAGCCGGCCCAACCCATCTCTACCTCCCTTGTCGTCTTCCTCCTCTTGCTAGGAGGACGAAGGGCATGTGCCCGACGCGCGTGTGCACGCGCCGGCCACCTCCTGCTTGCCTGCTCGCCGTTGAATGCCTCTGGGAGACGCCACGCGACCCCCTGACCCCTCTCACTCTTCCCCGTGGCCCTCCTCTCCTCTGCTCTCGCTCTCTCTTCCGAAGCCGAGCGGAGCCTTCGCCGCCGCTTGTCGTTGCCGCGGCCACCGCCTCCCCCTCGACTACTTGCCGTGCCTGCGAGCTCCGTCTCGACGTCCCCGACCCCCTCGACGAGCCACGAGGCCCCGGACGCGCTGCAACGCCGCCATCGCTGCCTTTTCCCTCGCCGGCCACTGGAGATCGTCGTCGTCGATTCGCCGCCTCCTGAGCTTCCCCGAGCCCGCTTCGATGCCTGCTGCAACCGCTATGAGCTGCTGCTCCTCCTCCCCCTCTCCTATTTCTTGGTTGCATGTCGTAGCTGCCGCTTCGCCGATGACCAAAACCCACCGCCGCCCGGCTTTGTCGCTGCCGTGGCTCGAGCTCGAACCACCCGCGCCCTTGCACCGCATCGCGCTCCTGGTGCCTCCAGGAGGCCGCCTAGCCCCTCTACGCGCTCACCTGCTTGCTCTAGTTGGTTTTGGAGTATTGACGACAAACCTAGTTGAGGGACTAATGTGTTTGTGAGAATTGCAGGATAACACAGGTAGAAGTTCCTCATTGATTCGGTTTTCCAAACAGAGATGACCCCTAAAAATGTATGAAGACATTGAAGTCAAAGGTGGTATGTGAAGACATTCACATTGAAGACTATGACAAGAGAAGAGATCGCATGAAGACTATGGAGCTCGAAGACTTAAAGCTTTCGTAGTTCTTTTTCTTCTTTGTTGAGTCATAGGAACCACCGTACTGTTAAGTGGGGTCCAAGAGAACCAGTCAGAATGACTGTAGTGATGCTTAACCAAAATCCTATGTCTTCAAGTGAAGACTATGAGAGCGAATCTTGTTAAGAGTTGGACAAGTCAGCTTTGCTTGTAGCCCAAGTAAAGTTGTCGTGTGTGTTTGAAATCGGACCGTTGGAAAACGTGTCAGTTCCTTAGTGACCCAGGGTCATTTCGGACAAATCAGGTCGGGTTGCCTAGTGGCCATGAATAGCCCACCCCTACAACCATAAACGGTTGGCTGCTCAGAGTTAAAGTACGGCTGTTGTCATTTGAGAGCAACCCACCTCGAAGCCTTTGAGAGAGAATTCCTTGCGAGGATAAAGTCCTAACCAGCCAGAGCCAAGGAGTGTTAGGCATCACTTAAGTCGTCCTGTCTGTGTGATCTGAAGACTTATTACACTTGAGGACTGTGAATCCTCCAGCCGGTTAGGCATCGCGTTCTGAGCATCCAAGAGTCATCGTGGATCACCGGTGAACGATGTCTGTGAAGGTTTGGGAGTCTACCTTGAAGACTTACCAGAGTGATTGGCGAGGTCTGCGTGACCTTAGCTCAAGGGGAATACGGTGAGGACTAAGGGTTTTGAGCTGCGTGTTCAGGACTGGGTGTCCGGGACTGTGTGTCCTCAGGTTTAAATACCTAGCCGCCCTAACCAGACGTACAGTTGTCACAGCAACTGGAACTGGTCCAACAAATCATTGTCTTCAACGAGTCACTGGTTTCATCCTTCCCTTCCCTTTACTTACTGTTGGTCCTTGTGAAGTCATTGCATGGTTGCATTATCTTTTGTCTTCACTAAGTGACTGCTTGATCTGATTGGCTTCACATTATCTTCCTACCTGATCCTTACTGCCTAGCTGCTATTAGTCATTGTGCTTTCACTTCTTTGGTTACTTGACTAAGGTTGCCTAGTGTAGTCTACCTTCCGCTCCGTGGTAATAGGTTTGCTTCTATTGTTTGTCTTCGAAACTTCCATGTTTTGAAGACTTTCTTAAAAATCGCCTATTCACCCCCCGCTAGTCGATCACTAGCACTTTCAATTGGTATCAGAGCAAGGTACTCCCTTGTTCTGTGTGATTCGGTTTAACCACCTGGAGTTTTAGCTATGTCGACTACAAGGATAATTAAAGTCTCCGCTGCGTGCCCCGTCTTCGATGGAACTGAATATCCCTACTGGAAGAGTAAGATGCGCATGCATCTTGAAGCCATGGATGTCGACCTATGGTATGTCGTCAAGAACGGAGTTCCCAAGGCTGGAGAAGGTGTCACTGCTGCTGATGTAAAGAAGTTCGTTCAACTGGACTCTACTGCCAAGAATATCATCTGTGGTCATTTGACAAAAGGACAGTATGGCCGTGTGAGTGCGTTGGAGACTTCCAGGCTAGTCTGGAACTGGCTCTCCAAGGTCAACGATGGCGTCTCCACCCAGAGAGATCAGAGAATCAGTGTCCTTCGCACCTCTTCAACCGCTTCAAGAGAAATGACAATGAGAATGTCCAGCTCACGTTTGATCGACTCACTGACATCACAAATGAGCTTCAAGCCCTCGGCGCCACTGAGATCACCAAGCATGAAGTCGTCAAGACACTCCTGAGATCACTTGACAGTTCGTTTGACACCTTAGCCCTGATGATTCAAGAACGCCCTGATTTCAAGACACTCGATCCGTCTGACATACTTGAGAGGCTCAATACACACAAGTTTCAGCTTTCTGAGAAAAGAGACATCTACGGTCCCAGCTATGGGCGAGCTCGTGCCTTGAAGGCAAAAGCTGTCTCCTTATCCGAAGAAGAATTTGACAGCAGTTCTGATGATCCTGAAGACATTGGAAAGGATCTTGCTATGCTTGTGAAGAAGTTCCAAAAATTCACCAAGAAGAAAGGGTTCAGAAAGTCTTCACGATCAAGCTCAAGGAATGATGAAGCTTCTGCTCATGATTACAAGAAGAGAACATGTCACAAGTGCAAGAAACCTGGCCACTACATCTCTGAGTGTCCACAGTGGGACAATGAGAACAAGAAGAATAAGAGCAAGGAGTATGACTCTGACGACAAGAAGAAGAAGAAATACTCAAAGTCTTCTTCCAAGTCTTCCTCAAAGTCTTCATCACACAAGAAGAGCTCATCTGGCAAGGCACATGCGTTTGTTGGCAAGGAAATGGATTCTGAGGAGGAGTCTGCTTCTGAGGAGGCGGAGGTGGAGTCTGAGGAGGAGTCCGATTCTGGCGTTGCGAGTCTGGCTACAGCATACGTTGCCAAGTCCATCTTCAACACTAAAGACAATGACTTCGTCACCGACACCGATGCAAATGACAAGGACTACTCCGCTCCTTCCTACTGCTTCATGGCACGTGGTGCCAAGGTAAACACATGCACTACTCACTATCAAACATCCAGTGACGATGAGTCTGATTGTGATTCCAAACCTAGCTACAAAACACTTGCTAAAATTGCAACTGAACAATAGAAAGCTATGGACTGTTAGACAAAAGCGATGATCTGTAAGACGCTGAAATGACTCGATCTCAGTCCTTAATTGAAGACATAAAAAATCTTCATGTTAAGTATGAGGAACTTGAAAGTCGTCATGAAACGCTCTCAACAACTCATGAAAGGCTGTCCTATGATTATCTTCACAGGAAGCAAGACCTTGAGAAATTGAGAGCGGCTCATGAAGATCTTCAAAAGGAAAACGAGTCACTTCGCGCCAAACAGATCAGTTCAGCTCAGGAAGGATTTGAACCACCATGTCTTAAATGCATTGAGCGTGATAACGCTACTTCTGTCGCTAAATGTTCTACTGCTGCTACTGTTGCAATATCTTCACCTGTTGATGTGGTAACTAACCCCTCTGGTGAGGATACCACTGCTATTGTTGATGAGAATGCTAGGTTGAAGACACTGCTTGAAACAGGGATGTACAAAAGTCTCAAAGGGCATCAGACACTATGTGATGTCCTCAAAAGGCAGATTCTGAACCGAAACCCTAGGAAAGAGGGTGTTGGGTTTGAAAGGAAAATGAATGCCGATGGCTCTTACTGGAAACCTGAGCAGTACCCCAAAACCACGTGGGTTGCTGCAAAGGAACCTTCAGCGGATCCATCCACCCTATCTGGCTTCACTTGTGCTAATCCCATTATTATTGATGAATCCTTTGATGCCAACTACAAACTGTTTAAGAATTAGAATGGTGAAGTGTTTGCCAGGTATATTGGTACTAACTATAGGAATGGACCGCCTAAGAAGAAGATCTGGGTGCCGAAAAGGTGTTTGGAGAATCTTCCTGTGAATGTCATCATGACACCACAGGTGAAGAAGACAAACCCCAGACCACAGACTTCATACTGTCCAAAGGCTTCATATAGACAGAGGACTCACCGGAGTCGCGCCAACGCAAATATTTTGCAGGGAAGCCATACTCAGGCCTATGAATATGAGCGCGGTTCATCAAACTGCCATGTTCATAAGACCAAGAACTATTCTTCCTATTCTTATGAGTACAATTGTCCACCTGCTAGACTTTTTGCTAGGGCTCTAAAGCCAAAGTTCTCAGATGCTGCACTTAGACTCATTGCTTCAAAGCCACCCTTGAAGATGTGGGTGGCTAAGAAAGCTTAACTCTCTTTTGAAGGGAAAGGTCTCCAGCAGAAAACCAAAATCGTCTGACGCTATTGCTGGGGACCTTAAACATCTTGTAGGGCGCAAGATCAAATGCCCAAATGGTCTTATTATGTACTTTGTTCCTGAATCGCTTGCTACTCGCCCTATCAGTCCAAATCTCGATCTAAGCTTTCATAACCCACTGGTTCATCAAATGTTTTTGCTTCACAACTCTCTTCGTGAAGCCTATCCCCCTAACTGCACTGTAGGGTACGACACCAGCTGCTTCAGAATGGATTATTGATAGTGGGTGTACCAACCACATGACTAGCAAGCAAAGCCTTCTTATGGACTCAACCTTACGTCCATCCGACAAAAGTCACATTACATTTGCTGACACTGGTAAAAGCAAGGTATTGGGTCTAGGTAGAGTTGCAATCTCAAAGGATCAACACATGGATAAAGTCATGCTTGTTGAATCCCTTGGTTTCAACTTAATGTCTGTCTCAATGCTCTGTGATTTAAACATGATTGTAATGTTTGGAAAATATCGTTGCCTTGTACTAATGGAATCTGACAAGTCTCTATTGTTTGAAGGGTATCGAAAAGATGATTTGTATGTTGTAGATTTCTCAGCAGGACCACAACTTGCAGTATGTCTTGTAGCAAAAGCTTCTGAATGCTGGCTCTGGCATCGAAGGCTAGGGCATGCTGGCATGAGGAACCTCCACACCCTTGCAAGGAAGAAGCATGTCATAGGCATCGAGGGCATCAAGTTCAAGAAGGATCACTTATGTGGTGCCTGTGAAGTAGGAAAGATGACGAGGGCCAAGCATCCCTCGAAGACAATCATGACAACAACTCAACCCTTCGAACTGCTACACATGGATCTTTTCGGTCCCACTCATTACTCAACTCTTACTACTACTGCTTGTCTCTATGGCTTTGTCATTGTTGATGATTATTCAAGATATACTTGGGTGCATATAATCCTTTACAAGACTGAAGTGCAGGATGTCTTCAGACGCTTCGCCAATCGAGCAATGAACAATTATGGCGCCAAGATAAAGCACATCAAAAGTGACAATGGCACTGAATTTAAGAACAATGGCCTTGATACATATCTTGATACTTTGGGCATCACACATGAATTCTCAGCTCCGTACACGCCACAGCAGAATGGCGTCGTCGAACGCAAGAATAGAACACTTATTGAGATGGCTCGGACGATGCTTGATGAATACAAGACTCCAAGAAAATTCTGGCCTGAAGCCATTGACACTGCATGCCATATCATCAACCGTGTTTATCTTCACAAGCTTCTGAACAAGACATCCTATGAGCTCCTTACTGGCAAGAAGCCAAATGTCAGTTATTTCAGAGTATTTGGCGCCAAGTGCTTGATCAAGGATCCACATCACACTTCAAAATTTGCACCAAAAGCACATGAGGGTTTTATGCTTGGATATGGAAAGGATTCGCACTCCTACAGAGTCTTCAATCTCTTTCATTACAAAGTGGTTGAAACTAACGGCTCACAAAGAGAGCAACTGCCAAATGTGCTAGATGAAGTTCCATCCAGTGAATCAATCAAACTTATGGGAACTAGAGAAATCATACCTTCTGAAGCTCAACCTGAAGAAGAACTTATCATCTCCGCACTTGATCAACCTGAAGACAATGCTCAGCCTGAAGAAAATCCCTCTAACAATGACAATGACCAGCAAGAGAAAAATCTTCGTCCTGTACATCCTCGTGTTGCAAATGAAGTGCAGATTGAGAGAATAATCGATAGCATCAATGCACTAGGTCCACTCACTCGTTCAAGGGCAACACAGCTAGCAAATTTCTGTGGGCACTTCACATTCGTCTCAATAACAGAACCCAAGAAAGTCGAAGAAGCCTTGATGGAACCTGAATGGATTCAAGCTATGCAAGAAGAGCTTCAGCAGTTTGAGCTGAATAATATATGGGAACTGGTTAAGCATCCTGATCCTCGGAAGCACAATATAATAGGCACCAAATGGATATATCGCAACAAGCAAGATGAGCATGGTCAAGTTGTCAAAAACAAAGCTCGTCTCGTTGCTCAAGGATACACTCAAGTTGAAGGGATTGACTTCGATGAAACATTTGCTCCTGTGGCCAGACTTGAAGCTATCCGCATACTGCTGGCCTATGCAAACCATCATAATATTCTTCTGTATCAAATGGATGTGAAGAGTGCCTTTCTCAATGGCAAGATTGAAGAAGAGGTGTATGTTGCACAACCGCCTGGTTTTGAAGATCCAAAACATCCTGACATGGTGTACAAGCTCAACAAGGCACTGTATGGCCTCAAACAAGCCCCTCGGGCTTGGTATGACACATTCAAATACTTCCTAAAGAGCAAAGGCTTCACACCTGGTTCCCTCGACCCCACTCTCTTCACGAAGACATATGATGGTGAACTATTTGTGTGCCAAATATATGTGGATGACATTATCGTCGGCTGCACCAATCAGAAATATAGTGAAGAGTTTGGAGATATGATGCAAGAGCAATATCAGATGTCCATGATGGGTGAGCTAAAGTTCTTCCTTGGTCTTCAAATACGTCAGCAACGCAACGGTGTTTTTATATCTCAAGAGAAGTATCTCAAAGATTGCCTGAAGAAGTTTGGTATGCAAGACTGCAAAGGCTTCACGGCACCAATGCCAGCCAAACATCATCTAGGTCCCGACGACAATGGTAAAGAGTTCGATCAAAAGGTATACTGCTCCATGATTGGTTCTTTACTTTATCTATGTGCATCTAGGCCAGATATTATGCTTAGTGTTTGCATGTGTGCTCGATTCCAAGCAGCACCAAAGGAATCGCATCACTTAGCTGTGAAGCGAATTCTTTGATATTTGGCTTACACCTCAACTCTTGGATTATGGTATCCAAAGGGCTCAGAGTTTGATCTGGTTGGATTCTCGGATGCTGATTATGCTAGTGACAAGGTGGATCGCAAGTCTACATCAGGCACATGTCACTTTCTGGGACGATCACTTGTATGTTGGTCTTCAAAGAAGCAGAACTGTGTATCTCTCTCCACTGCTGAATATGAATACATTGCTGCTGGATCTTGCTGCGCTCAGCTTCTGTGGATGAAGTAAACACTGAAAGACTATGGCATTCATCTGAAGCAAGTGCCAATCTACTGTGACAACGAAAGCGCCATCAAGATTGCCAACAAACCAGTTCAGCACTCAAAGACAAAGCACATTGAAATTCGTCATCACTTTCTCAGAGATCATGTTGTGAAGGAAGATATTGATATCATACACGTTAACACTGAAGAGCAATTGGCAGATATCTTCACCAAGCCCTTGGATGAGAAGAGATTTTGCAAGTTACGGTGTGAGCTAAATATCTTGGAATCCTCAAATGTCCTGTGATCAGGCACACATCCTAACACTTATGCATATTGATGACTTAGATGTGCAACACACGAAGTGAAGTATATCTTCAATCAATGAAGACATACATTCTAAGTATGAATACATTAATGTGGAATTTAACTTTGGAGCGCCACGATAATTGTGCGCCGTGTCTAGGTCTAATACTTCCTATACGTGGGTAACGCCACCACAAAATTCGTCTGTTTGAAGTGTTTTACCCATGGTGTTACATTTGCTGTGTCTTCACATTTGGTTTGGCTTCAATCTCAACATGTCTTCATGATTATCTTCACTATGCTGATTATATATATATATATATATATATATATATATATATATATACTAGTGTTCTGTCCTCTACAGCATTCACTTATAGCTATGTCTTCTTGTTGAATCTTTTGAACTATGTGAATGTGATCAGACTCTAACCTCTCTATGCTTCCTATCTCAAACTCTATCTCTCCAAATCATATGCATTCTATTGAAACTGTCGAATGTCTTCTCTGCGTCCTTGTCAGCAGAAGATACAGAGACAACCATTAAGTCCGCTTTCAATGCTAATACCTTCACCTAAAATCCGGAGAAGTGGGAACGACCACTCGACAATCCAGGCATGCGTGGGAACGTGGAACATCCTTCAATATGTTGCTTGATGGCCACGTGTCCCTCAGATGTGAATCGCCAGGGGTACCTATGTAATAACACTGTGCCGTCCCTATCCCTATAAATACACGCCTCACCACAGTCATTATCCTTTCTTCCACTCTCGCACGAACCCTAGCGCCACCGCTAGCCCTCGACGACACCGGCGACAAAGCGCTTAGCTGTCACGACCTCTCCGACACCGTCTTCACGCCGACCGCGGACATCGTCTTCTCCGCCGTCGTCGTAGGTGTTCTCCGTCGCCAAGTTAGGGCATGGACGATCGAACTGCTCGGCCTCCTCTTCCACTGTGTCTAGCAGTTCTTCGTGTGGTAAATAAAACTTCCTTTTTACGGCCCCTTTGATCCTATAGATTCATCACTTTCTACCACAAGCAGTTTTTGTTCACACAAGTTGGATCTATTTCATACTGCATCTCATAATATGCCTAGTATGTTCACTTGTGCTTCACAAAGTAGTTAGATTCCTCACTTATACTGATCCGTGGATTCGTACAAATCTGGAACCAACTCCTTATCTATGAGTGAATGTCTTCACACGATGAGGTCAATGTCTTCTAAGCTGATTTATCTTCAAAATCTTCTGAGAATGCATATGACCTCTTCCCCTTCCCTCGCACCTTAATGCTGTCATAGGTACATGTCCGTGGGAGAATCCCTTGGTTCTCATAGTTGCAGAATTCTTACAGCATCATATAAAATCTCCCGAAGCCAGTTCCTGTTTGTCCAGCAAGCGAAAGCCTTTGAACGTATTGAAGCCATTCAGTTTAAAGTTCATGGCTGCAGAGAAATCAGTAAGGAAGGGTGGCAAAAAGCGTCGAGGAGAAACATCCAGAGATCTGCCCGATGACCTCTCAGAACTGTACAAGACAGATCCTGAAGAGGATTACAATCAACGCAAGACACGAATCCAATGGATTCGACGATATTGGGCAGAACAGTGGTTCAAGTACAGGTTTGTGACAAAGGAATATGCTAAGAAGAATGCCATCAAGCGACATGGGGAGACATCCTATACAGAAATCTTCAACCCAGGTCTAGAGATGAAGCCATTGAACAAGGCTTCTATCCCTGCATGGTCCGTGGACCACAGCCTGCGGATGCTGACCCATCGTCACTGCTATGGTGTCGTGATGACAATCTGTTCAAGCGCAACTTCTAGTTTGCCCAGAATTCGGCGAAGCAGAATAAGAAGTCATTGGGACTAGAATTCAATCCTGGTCCCTCTGCTCCCCGTGCAGATGGCACCCGCGATGCCAAACCCAATGTCGTCGGTCCGTTCTACAACCTGGATGGCCTCATCACTCACATCTCTGTTCAAGGTGCCAAAGTGGATCATTCTGATGATGATGCTGACACTGATGAAGCCCCAGCTCCGACCCCAAAGCCGCAGATGCCAAAGCTGCCTAAAGCTTCAAAGGCTGCCTTAGCACCAAAAATCTCATGGGAGAAGCCACTGGCTACTGCACCTCCTGAAGACAGTGTGCAGTCTGAAGATCTGTCACGCATCTCCAAGCCCCCGAGAGTCAAGATGCCTCTGCCACATACCAGCCAAGAACTAACTGCTGCTGCTATTTTGTGCAATGATGCCATTGATCTATCCAGTGATGAAGATCTTGCAGATGATGCTCTTGAGCAACTGATCAAGAGCAAAGAAGAAGCAGAAATCTTCAACAATTTGCCTCTCTTTGACGTGGCAATCATCCACGACTTCATCGATGAGTGGTTTCACACGCCCAACCTCAGCTTTGAAGATCTGCAACTTCCCATTGGCCTCAGTGTTGCCTTCCATGGCGCCATTTCTTCAAAGTTAGCTATAGCCCAGCGCATCGTTGCACTAAAGCAGAAGATTGACTTTGAGAAAGCTCAGTTCAAGAAGCATATGGCCAAGCTCAGCATGCAATAGGTCAAGAACTTCAAGATCATGCTGCACGAGCTCAAAGAAGCCTTTCTCAAGAAGCGTGAAGAAGCTCAAGGTTCTCGTGAGCGCATGAAGAGCCTGGCTGACAAGTGTGTGCAAGCCTACAATGAGGCTGAGAAGCGCAAGGCCCTTGGGCGTCCTGGCATCGACCCCAGGATGGCTGCAAAGCAGAAGAAGAAGCCCGCTATGGCCGAACCCGACACACCAAGGCAGGAAGCACATCCCATTGTCTTCCCAACCAGCATGACTGGCTCGAAGCCAAAAGCCAGGTCTACCGCTTCAGAACTGAAGAAGACGAGGACTGCTGAGGCTGAAGCCAGAAAGAGGAAACATCCTGAAGCCTCTGCTGCTGCTCCCTCTAAGAAGAAGCGGAGGACCAAGAAGGAACGGGCTGCTCCCACAGAGCCCCTGGTTGTTGAACCTATCTCCATGGTTCGCCCTGCCGCTGAACATCAAGAGCACCAACTGATTGTCCATGAGCCTGCTTTCACAGAGGCTCATGAAGCTGAAGACATTGGTCACCATGACCATGTTGAAGATGATGTAGTTCTTCCTCAGATCGAGCACCAATAGGTATCATCGCCTGTGCTTACGCATAGCGAACTCATCAGCATTGGTCGTCCTCTGACGCCAATTGCTCAGGATGCATCATGGGCTGATCACCCACAACAACAAGTCACACCACCCCGGCAAGAAGAAGAAGATCACCTTGAGGCCCAGCCAACTCCATCTCCAAAGGCGTCGCCAGCGTTACGCAGGCTTCGCAATGGACCAAGGTCTCAAGTCTCCTAGTCTAAGGCTAAAACTGCTGAAGACATTCTGTCTGCATCAGCCGATGACACCCAAGAAGAAGAACGTGTCCCTACTCCCCCAACTACTGAAGAAGTTGTTCTCGAGGAGAATGTGTCTGTGCCCGACCCTCCAGCTCATCAAGTGGAGGTAGAAAAGCTTGAGGCTGCCACCACCAACACGAATGAAGCCACTAACGTTGTCATGCCTGAAGCACATGTGGAGCCTACACCAACCCATGAACTAGAAGTCAGCGAAGCCAATGATGCTACTGCTCCTATTCCTGCGCCTGCTGCTAGTCCTTAGTTTGACTATCACATTGAGCATAGGCCTCAGGTACAGAAGCCAATGCCAAGGTTGCCCAGGTTTCCAGGTCCTGCATCAGCACCTGGATCCTTCAATGTCAACGGCTTCAAAGCAGACAACACCTTCTTCAATAGCTCCAAGAACCCCTACTCAAGGGAACGAATGTCTTCTGATCGGTTCTGGAGCTATCCGCAGCAAAGCTATTACTCCTGCATTCTGTACAATCAAGGTCGCATCTTCCCACATATGCATCTTGACACTGAAGCAATAGCTGGTCTACCCTATTTGGAAGAAGCTCTGGATTGCTTCAAAGAGGTTTGATTATTGCCTTTCGTCACCGACCAAGAGCACTGGAACGAAGAGTTGCTGCTCCAATTTTATGCCACACTTCACATACGTGGTTACAATAGAGATCCGAAGACTTGGGTCCTTGAGTGGATGACAGGAAATATTCATCACGAAGCCAAAGCCTTTGATATCATTGAGCTCACTCGTCTGCCCACTCCTGGAGATCTCTATGAACCTGGATGTCAAATTCATAGTGAAGCTATGGAGAGCATCTTTCAGAAGCTTGAACCGAACATGAGTCAGATGGTCAGTATGATGAAGCCTTTGCCACAAGACGCTGCATATCCTAAGGAGTTCTTTGTTGAAGACCTTGAGTATCTGCCAAGGACTATCTATCACATTATAAGGCGAACTCTCTGGCCCATCAAAGGACATTCTCCACATGCCAAGCTAGAAGGTGCAATGAAGACTTTGGTCTTCTATATTTTTCATGGCAAATGCTTCAATGCACAAGACTTCTTCATCTGCCAACTTGCAGCATCAGGATCTGATCTTTTTGGCTTGAAGTTCTATGCTCCATGGATCATGCGGCTGATTAAACTCCACTCAGCTATCTCATATCATCCATCTGCTCGCAATCATTAGATCTTTCTGCCTGATGTGGATATGTCCGTTGAAGCCATCTATCCAGAGCCTGCCAAGGAGCCTCTTAGTCTTCAGAATGTGGAGCAGCAAAGTTTCTCTCAGAACATTGAAGGAGTTGAAGCGGTCACTCGTGTCTATCCTCTGCTTGGTACTACACGTGCACCTCATCATGCCCTTACTGAAGCCACTGAAAGCACTATTGCCAACGACCCAAGAAGCGATCTCGTGTTCTCAATGACCGAGAGCTTCTGGTTGCTCTTCATCAGAAACAGGATAGGCATCATGACTGGTTGAAGCGCCAAATGCAAAGCCTCTTGGTGGATGTTAACCGCATTCGCAATCTTGCCACCAAGAATGCCTTTGTTGCCCATGAAACCTATCGGCGTACATGGAAAGGGCTGACACTTATCTGCTCTGAGGATGATCTTCAAGAGGATGGCTTCTCTGAACGTTTCAAGTTTGACTCCACACCTCCCCGAAGGACTGTGCTGCGACGAACTCCATCTCTTGAAGACTCTGAGTTCTCTTCCTCTGCGGCAACTGTGAATGCCAGAGTGATCGAGGACGAAGATGATGCCACTTCACTGCCCCCTCCTTCTACACGCATCGACACTGCCCCAAGTTCTTCTGCACCGCCGAACAACATCGACGACTTTGCTACTTCACCTACTCTTCATGGGAACGTGTAGATGCTCTATGTCTTCAAACCTTTTTGGTCCTTACTGACAAAAGGGGGAGAAGCATATGAGTTTGATAGTCTTCAAGCGGGTCCATATGGGCGGTTACTTTATGTTTTGCCTAGTGTTTACAACTCTCGTTTTGATACATTTGGTTCTTTGAGTTGTAAAACTTAAACTCGATGGTCGTCTGCTACTTATTTGCTATTATGTGATGCGATGATAAATTCCGCATGTGCGACGATAAATTCCGCACTTAGATCATTTTGCAGACGTCCATTTTTCATTATGCATGTCATTATCTTCACATACTTTTCATGCATGATGAACTATCATCCTAAGTTGAAGAGGATCTCCACAAGTACAACCTGCCATGTGCATTTGCATTCCAAAAGAAAATTACTTATATGCACATCTTCAGGGGGAGCCCTTGCAACTTATGAAGACAATTCCTTATCCTTTACAATTTCACATATTATATTCCCCGTTGAAAACTTCAACTAGTTTGTCATCAATCACCAAAAAGGGGGAGATTGTAAGTGCATCTAGTGCCACCCCTAGTTGGTTTTGGAGTATTGACGACAAACCTAATTGAGGGACTAATGTGTTTGTGAGAATTGCAGGATAACACAGGTAGAAGTCCCTCATTGATTCGGTTTTCCTACCAGAGATGACCCCTAAAAATGTATGAAGACATTGAAGTCAAAGGTGGTATGTGAAGACATTCATATTGAAGACTATGACAAGAGAAGACATCGCATGAAGACTATGGAGCTCGAAGACTTAAAGCTTTCGTAGTTCTTTTTCTTCTTTGTTGAGTCATAGGAACCACCGTACTGTTAAGTGGGGTCCAAGAGAACTAGTCAGAATGACTGAAGTGATGCTTAACCAAAATCCTATGTCTTCGAGTGAAGGCTATGAGAGCGAATCTTGTTCAGAGTTGGACAAGTCAGCTTTGCTTGTAGCCCAAGTAAAGTTGCCGTGTGTGTTTGAAATCTGACCGTTGGAACACGTGTCAGTTCCTTAGTGACCCAGTCATTTCGGACAAATCAGGTCGGGTTGCCTAGTGGCTATAAATAGCCCACCCCCCTACAACCATAAACGGTTGGCTGCTTAGAGTTAAAGTATGGCTGTTGTCGTTTGAGAGCAACCCACCTCGAAGCCTTTGAGAGAGAATTCCTTGCGAGGATAAAGTCCTAACCACCCAGAGCCAAAGAGTGTTAGGCATCACTTAAGTCGTCCTGTCTGTGTGATCTGAAGACTTATTACACTTGAGGACTGTGAATCCTCCAGCCGGTTAGGCGTCGCGTTCTGAGCATCCAAGAGTCATTGTTGATCGCCGGTGAATGAAGTCTGTGAAGGTTTGGGAGTCTACCTTGAAGACTTACCAGAGTGATTGGGCGAGGTCTGCGTGACCTTAGATGAAGAGGAATACGGTGAGGACTAAGGGTTCTGAGCTACGTGTTCAGGACTGGGTGTCTGGGACTGTGTGTCCTCAGGTTTAAATACCTAGCCGCCCTAACCAGACGTACAGTTGTCACAACATCTGGAACTGGTCCAACAAATCATTGTCTTCCACGAGTCACTGGTTTCATCCTTCCCTTCCCTTTACTTACTGTTGGTCCTTGTGAAGTCATTGCATGGTTGCATTATCTTTTGTCTTCACTGAGTGACTGCTTGATCTGATTGGCTTCACATTATCTTCCTACCTGATCCTTACTGCCTAGCTACTATTAGTCATTGTGCTTTCACTTCTTTGGTTACTTGACTAAGGTTGCCTAGTGTAGTCTACCTTCCGCTGCGTGGTAATAGGTTTACTTCTATTGTTTTTCTTCGAAACTTCCATGCTTTGAAGACTTACTTAAAAATTGCCTATTCACCCCCCTCTAGTCGATCACTAGCACTTTCACTAGCGCCATGCTCGTACGAAGCCAAGCACTGGTCGCCGCCTCACTCGCCGTCGTTGCCGTCTTCGGCCACCCCAGCTCCCGCCGTCTGCTCCATCAGCTGCGCGCGAGCAGCAACTCTTCATAGAGCCTCCCCACGCCCAAAACCATCGCCTGTAGGCGATTTCCAAAGCCCTCCGTTGTCTCTGTCGTCGCCGGCGACGAGCCGTGGACCAGGTCCGGCGGGTTTGACCCCGCTGACCAAGGTTTGACCTTCCCCCTTATGTCACTAACGCGTGGGCCACCCACCCTGACACTTTTAGTTAGTATTAGTTTAACACTAATTAACCTAGGTTAGTTAGCTAGTTAGTCGCTGACTAGTGTGCCTCGGCCCCACAAACAGTTTAGTTAGAATTAACTTAAGGCTAATTAACTTGGTTAATTAATTGTGCCATTGACTAGTGGGACCCACTGGTCAGGTTTGACCTGGACGACCCCGCTGACCTGATGACATCGCAGTGGCGTCGTGCTGACGCAATAACTCTTTTCTAGAATTTAAATAAGTCATAAAATGATTTATTTATTTCAGAAAATATCCAAAACTTCAAAATATCATAGAAAGTCAACCGTAGCTCAGAATGAAATAATTTATATATGAAAAATTATTAGAAAAATTCAAGGATCCATCTGTACCATTTTCATGCATATTTGAACAATGTTTGTCCTCTGTTTTGGACAAAACAAATAAAGGGCATTTAAATAATCATATATGGAGTTGGAATTTGAATCATGTTTTCAAACCAACTTCATTTAAATCATAACTAGATGCATTAGCTCAAATCACAGCATATTGCCATGTCATGATCATGCATCATATTGTCGCATATGCATTGATTGTGTTCTTCTCTATTGCCAGTGCTTGTCCCCTCTCGGTAGGCTTATCCCGACGATGAGTTCGATGACACCGATGAAGAGTTATAATATATTCAGAAGTGCCAAGCAAGCAAAACCCCCTTGTTCATTCCGATACAATCCCACTCTCTCGCTCATGCTCTCTTTTACTGCATTAGGACAACAACGTTTCAACTGTTACATGTTGCGGTAGTTGAACCCCTTTCCTCTACATGACCTGTCATTGCCACAATAAATAGATGAAACCCACTAGCATGAGTAGGAGTTGTTTGAGCCCTGATGTGCCTACTAATTCATGCTTGTTTGTCATGCCTGCTACTGCTTAGAGTTGAGTCGGGTCCGATTCATCGGGGATGAATTGGAATGGTGATGAACATGTCCTACTGTGTGTGAGCTAAGTGTGTGAACACGATTTGGTAAAGGTAGCGGTGACAGCCCATGTAGGAGTACATGGTGGGTTGTCTCATTACAGCCGTCCTCAGGAACTGAGTTCTGTGTTTGTGATCCACGAACAGTTACTACCACACATTGGGCTCTGGGCGCTCCAAGCTCTCTTGACTTATTAATCAACTCGATCTCTGTCCAGGAGTTGCAACTAGTTTTTGGTGTTTGTAGGTAGTGTTAGTAGTCTACCAAGCGGCACCCGGTATAGGTGGGCTTGGGACAGACTAGGCACAGTGGCCCGGTGTACCAAGTGGCACCCGGATGGTGGGCTTGGGAACCCTGCTCACATCGTTTGGGGACGTGAGCGACACCCTGGCCGGATCTCCTTGCGGATGGAACCCGAATAGGCGATAAACCTGGACGAGAGACTTGTGTGGTTAGTCAGGTCGTGGCCGACACCCTCGCCAGGCTTCCGCTTGAAGGTTGCCGAGATACATGACGTGTACATGGTGACAAGTGGTGAGAGCATGTGTGAAGAAGTACACCCCTGCAGGTTATCATTATCTATTCAAATAGCCACATTCCTCGGATATGGAAACTTGGACCCCTTGCATCGTCCATAGACAAGTGAAAGTGGATACTCTAAAATGCGCAAGATAAGCATGTGTGCTATGGATGGCCTTCTCGTAGGAAGATGGGAGTGGATCCATAGTGGTGTATTGATATGCTGAATATGTGGACTCGTGTGTGCCACCTCAAAACAGTTACTTGCAGTCATAGTTTAGGATAGCCACTGAGTCAAAGCTGGCTTGCTGTAGTCAAACTCCACCACCCCCTTAGTTGATACTAATGCATATGTAGCTAGTTCTGATGTAAGTCTTGATGGGTACATTTGTACTCACGTTTGCTTAATTTATGTTTTGTAGAGATATTTCAGTCTCGCTAGTAGTTCCGTGTGGACTTCGACGTTTAGCTTGATACCTCAGCTATGATCTTGTGCCCTCGGCAGGACCTGGTAGATAGTCAGGCTTCTCAACCTTTTTCATTTGTAGAAGTATATATTCAGACATGTTAAGCTTCCGCATGTGCTTTGACTTGTATGCTCTGAATGTTGGGTCATCAGACCCATGTTTGTATTATCTGGGTCTTCGGAGCCTAATGAATAAATACTCTGAGTCGTAGAGTCTTGTTGTGATGCCATGTTGTATTACACATATTGAGCATATTATGTTTATGATTGAAATGCTTGGTATGTGTGGGATCCGACAACCTAGTTGTTTATCCTTGGTAGCCTCTCTTATGGGGAAATGTAGTCTTGTGCTTCCATGAGCCATAGCAGTCCGCTACAGCCCGGTTCACCGGAGTCCTGCTAGCCAGCACTACTACTCCGGAACACTTAGACTGGCCGGTATGTGATTCACTTCGTTCCTGTGTCTGTCCCTCCAGGAAAATGTCACGTGGTGGCATTCGGAGTCCTGCTAGCCTCCTCAGCCCGGGTTTCTAGAGTCCTGTTAGCCCAGTTGCTACAGCCCGGATTCACACACTGCTAACCGACATGCTCGATGTTGATTCATGTATGCATGTCCCTGTAAGTTAGTGCCACTTTGGGTTCACGAGTAGTCATGTCGGCCTGGGCTCTCTGTCATATGGATGCTAGCGACACTATCATATACGTGAGCCAAAAGGCGCAAACGGTCCCGGGCCATGGTAAGGTGACACCCGTGGGAATACCGTGCCTGAGGCCGAAAAGTGATATGAGGTGTTACCGGCTAGATTGATGTGACTTGGAATCGGGGTACTGACAGCGTTGGTATTAGAGCCTGACTGCCTGTAGGATTATCAAGCCAAGTTGGTCGAAGTCGTGTCTAGAAATGCTTTAGTTATATAAGGGAATTGATTGTGGATGGGAACGTAAGGCTCTATTTACTCCTTATCCTCATGACCTTCTGATTTGAGTCATCTTATCTTTTCTACGGGGTTAAGAACTAGGCTTCTCTTCTATCTCTAAGGATGACGTGTCACTAAACCGTAGTTGCCTAGGATTGTTGAGTTCAAGCCTCAGTTCAGTTCCTACTACTTCCATATGTTCATAGCTGGCCTCAGAACCTTGATATTGTGATGTTGAGTGGCTATGCCACCATTTTGCAGGATGTCTCAAATCTTTTTGAGCATTTACAGCCGTTATGCTGTCCGAGTCATCCCAGGTTTCTAAATAGTCTGATGCATCTGCAAATCCCTTCCTCCCCTTCCTGATGTCCTTTTGGGCCAGATTAAGCACACTAATTGGTGAGTTGAGGTACTCTATTGCCTCGACATATATGTTGGAGTTGTTATTATGACACTAGGGTATCTTAGAATTAGTAATCTAGCCATGTTTGGTGTTCCCAGTGTGATGATTCTAGCCACCATTCTTGAAAGCATATCGTGATGTTATTTATTTAGTAGGTATTCTACTCCTGGGTTTTTGAACGCAAGGTTCACTCTACTTACTTCATGTTGATAGTGTTTGCTAGTTCCTTTAGGATATTAGTAACCTTTTGTGATAGCCTTTGAGGTTCGTGGTATATCATTCCTCCAATACCTTGAACTGCTTATGGCAGAAGTTCTTTTGAACCAAAAGATCACAACCATAGTGCTCTTGATGAGTTCCCCAATCTACATTGTGACTCTGCCAGTTCTATCTTTTTGCATGGGTATTCTGGAAGAAATATGTTGAAGTCGTTAGACATACCAGTCCATGCATCCACAACTCAGAAAATCATACGTTCCTTGAGTTGTCCCTCCTCAGTGGTATTCCAACCTTAGTCTATCAGTCGGTGGTCAAGAGTAGTTGTGCATTCATGTTCATCGATGCCCTTCATTCTTGTGGTCCGTTAAGCCATTCTAGTTCAGAATGACTAGGAAAAACAAACTCCAGTAGCTCATCCATTTCTAGGATTGGGTCAAAGCAGTTGTATTTCGCAGATCAAATGCAATCAAGCTATTGGTCTATTCTACCATGAAGTATTATCCACTTTATGTCAGGAATGTCATGAGAATTGCACCTTCCCTTATGAATTCTTGACGTAGTGATACTTCTCGCCATCATTATTCATTCCTCGATGTCGTGTTGTCGCAACCGGAATACTGACAACTGAATTGTGATGTGTGAAATCAATACTCCTAGCAACTATGTTGCTTGGTAGTTAATGGACAATAACCTTATACTTAGCGTGTTGGTTATGGAATCATTATTCTAAGATAGATTGCGCTACCTAGACCATTTTTGCTAGTGTACCCTTCGATCTTTGAGCTAGGATTGAATCTCTTGCTTTTCTGATCATGTCGTCTTGCCTTGAAAAGCAAGATTGTTCTCGAGCTTAGATACATATCAGTCGTTCGTGATTTTCCGGATATCTTCTCGGAAGTATTACCAGGTTTTCCCCTGACTGTTACGTTGAGCTTCTGATCATGTTGGTTTTCCTCTAAGCCACCCATTCTCCAAGATTCTGTGTTGGATACCCGTGAACTAGTTCAATAAGCTCAACAATAACTTGAGAGTTGGAAGATCAAAGCTTGTCCCACTTAGTTCATTTTCAAAGGGATGTCCTTGTGTTTGTGTGGTTGTTGAAGAAAGATGATATCTTCATCGATTGGTCCCTGTGATCAGTTGTTGGACCTATCGTCTTTCCCCAAACCTTGATTTGAGTGTGGGCCATTGCCAAATCAAATCAGAACCAACGATATTCGTAATGCTGTCTTACTCGTGGTTGATCCCTCGACACACGCCATTATATCTTTTGGGTCTGACCAATGCTATCACATTGTTCACATAATGGTCGAAGTCCAGTGATATGGAAATTCCGATGAGTTGCTGTTGAGCCCATCGGCAATATTTTCATCTTGTCCATGATTCATGTTGAACATCTGAGTTAGTGTTGGAAACTTTTGTAAGCATTTCTTCATCTCCCGTTCATGAAGTATATGTTTTGCTGAATGTAGTGACTTTCTCCAAGTCCACGTGCGTTAGGTGTAAGTTTTTTTGATAGAAAGACTGTAAGGGAACCCCCTACAGTATAATTGGTGCAACAAACCCAAATTGCAAGTACCATGCCTTGAACCTGGGTGGGTGGGAAGGCATCAGCTCCTTCCCACCACTAGGCTATGCGTTAGGTGTAAGTTGCCGCCATGAATTTGAGAAAGGTTTGTTTTGTTTCCTCTGGAATCATCCGAAATCAGTCATGCATACGTGCGAAGTATTCTATGGTTTGGTAGATTAATTACCTCCACTCCATATGTATTCCCTAGCACACCAAGCCACTGATTGATTTGTTCAAGGAGAAGAAGATCCTTCCTAAGAGCTAATCCGGACTTGTGTAAGGACTTCGATATCCTCGATGATGGTTCCTCACCTGAACTTTGGTAGTGTTTTATTGTAAGACTACTATGTGGTCATGCTTGTCTTGGACAACATGTTTAGATGTGTGTAGCAGAACCAGCTCATGTTTTGGAGCTTGCTATCGTAGTTCATTTCCCGAGAGTCTCACAACGTTATCTCATCGACTTGTGTTGCAACCTTTCTTTTCTAGACATGTTGTCTGAAAAATCCTGTTACCGGCCAGATCTGAATCTCAGGCAGATATGATGGCTAGAACATTTCCAAGATCTATGATGTAGGTCCCGACGAGATTGATTTTCTGGCCGACACACCTAGTCGGGAGATCTATTATGGTAGTATCTTGAATGAGCAATTCGACCATCTTCTCCATGAGGATTCGGTATGACTTATTCCACAAGTTGTTCCTTATGGATTTTTGTGCTCCCGAAGTCTGACCTTTACTTGATGGCCATGTTGATGCTTTTAAGCATAGACCGTGGTACCTAGTACATCAAGTAGAACATTAGAAGCGGAGTGCTAAATGTCTCTCGGTTGATCATCCAGATTTTCTTCTTTGGCATTGCTAAGGAAATATCTGAGAAAGTGATGTCCTCCTTGCATTTGCATCCTCCATCACCGTTCATCATGGTAGTATGATGTGTTGCCAGGATCCTCAGCACGGATGTTGGTAAAACTGTGATGAATACGGAAATGCTCAAGTTCTTGAGAGCACGCTCAGTCACTGGGTTATATCCTCGGTATCAATTGGAATGTGCCTTCCGTTGCCGAGTTGTCCTATAACCCTAGTTTCCTCTACAAACTGAGTATGCCATTCTTTCGAATTCATTCAAACTATCAATTGTGATTTTCTTTAGGCTGGTATAGAGAGTTTCAATGATCTCTGTATCAAAAGTAATTCTTTTTGCCATGTAAGGGAATAATTCTACGAGTCACCTTCCCCGAGGTGCCCGTTATGGAATCATGGAAATTATCTTCTCACTACCTTGAAAACCATGCACTATCCTACTCTAGCATGGAATTGTCGCCTGCCAATTTGAACCTTTGTCATATGTTTCTCATCCATCATATCTGATGTGTGTTTTGCGTCTTAGCTCAAGGGATGTTTCTACATCTCATTTCGTTAGTTGATCTTGTGTTCATTAAGATCGATGATCCATTCTTGTGAGGTTGTCTTGCTCTCTTGTCGCCATGTTGGATGAAGTTCTCGAAGGAAAGGATGTCATAATCAAAGATGATGATCGAATCAACGTTCTTATGAAGTGCAACATGGATCATGAAGACTATGTTAGTTCCGTATCCCCTCTGTCTTCTTACCTCACGTCTTGAATCTCAGGACGAGATTCTTGTTTAGTGGGGGTGAGTTGTCACAGCCCTAGAATTGTTTGCAGTAGTTGCATAAGAGAGCATCCATGCATCATGTCTAAATTCTGAAAGTTGAATTGAGGTTAGTTGAAACCCTCAGAAATCACTTCAGAGATAATCAACATTAAAAATCTCTTCAAATGAGTCCAAGGAAATGTTCCTATTATTCTATAAAAATATTGGCAAGAGGTAAAATTCAAACCAATATTTTTGGAGTCTCAGTAATATTTATTTTGGGCATTCGAAATTAATTCAATAACTATTTGAATTGGATATATATTTATTATATAATAAATATATGTTCAATAATTCTAAAAATTGTTGTGTGGCTTTGGATAAGTCCACTTAGCTAGCGCAATTATTTTCATGAAGTTTAAAGTTGATTTCGTGTTAAAACTATATCGCAAACAAACTGCAAAAAATAGGAAACAGAAAATAAAAGAGAGAGAGGGAATCGTACCTGGCCTCACCTGTGCAGCCCACCAACTGGCCCAACACTGTAGCTAGCCGGCCCAACCCATCTCTACCTCCCCTATCGTCTTCCTCCTCTTGCCAGGAGGACGAAGGGCATGTGCCCGACGCGCGCGTGAACACGCCGGCCACCTCCTGCTTGCCTGCTCGCCGCTGAACGCCTCTGGGAGACGCCACGCAACCCCCTGACCCCTCTCACTCTTCCCCGTGGCCCTTCTCTCCTCTGCTCTCGCTCTCTCTTCCGAAGCCGAGCGGCGCCGTCGCTGCCGCTCATCGTTGTCGCGGCCACCGCCTCCCCCTCGACCCCTCACCGTGCCTGCAAGCTCCATCTCGACGTCCCCGACCCCGTCGATGAGCCACGAGTCCCCAGACGCGCTGCAACGCCGCCACCGCTACCGTTTCCCTCATCGACCACCGGAGATCGTCGTCGTCGATTCGCCGCCTCCTGAACTTCCCCGAGCCCGCTTCAACGCCTGCTGCAACCGCTGTGAGCTGCTGCTCCTCCTCCGCCTCTTTGTTTTCTTGTTTGCACGCCGTAGCTGCCGCTTCACCGATGACCGAAACCCACCGCCGCTCGGCTTTGTCGCCGCCGTGGCCCGAGCTCGAACCTCCCGCGCCCTTGCACCGCATCGCGCTCCTGGTGCCTCCAGGAGGCCGTCTAGCCCCTCTACGCGCTCGCCTTCTTGCTCTAGCGCCACACTCGCACGAAGCCGAGCTCCGGTCGCCGCCTCACTCACCGCCGTTGCCGTCTCCGGCCACCCCAGCTCCCACCGTCTGCTCCATCAGCTGCGCGCGAGCAGCAGCTCATCGTAGAGCCTCCCCACGCCCAAAACCATCGCCTGTAGGTGATTTCCGAAGCCCTCTCTCTGTCGTCGCCGGCGACGAGCCATGGACCAGGTCCGGCGGGTTTGACCCCGCTGACCAGGGTTTGACCTCCCCCCTTGTGTCACTGACGCGTGGGCCACCCACCCTGACACTTTTATTTAGTATTAGTTTAACACTTATTAACCTAGGTTAGTTAGCTAGTTAGTCGCTGACTAGTGGGCCCCGGCCCCACAAAGAGTTTAGTTAGAATTAACTTAAGGCTAATTAACTTGGTTAATTAATGGTGCCACTGACCAGTGGGACACACTGGTCAGGTTTGACCTGGACGACCCCGCTGACCTGCTGACATCAAAGTGGCGTCGTGCTGACGCAATAACTCTTTTCTGGAATTTAAATAAGTCATAAAATGATTTATTTATTTCAGAAAATGTCCAAAACTTCTAAAAATCATAGAGATTCAACCGTAGCTCAGAATGAAATAATTTATATATGAAAAATTATTAGAAAAATTCAAGGAATCCATTTGTAACATTTTCATGCATGTTTGAACAATGTTTGTCCTCTGTTTTGGACAAAACAAATAAAGGGCATTTAAATAATCATATATATGGAGTTGGAATTTGAATCATGTATTCAAATCAACTTCATTTAAATCATAACTAGATGCATTAGCTCAAATCACAGCATATTGCCATGTCATGATCATGCATCATATCGTCGCATATGCATTGATTGTGTTCTTCTCTATTGTCGGTGCTTGTCCCGTCTCGGTAGACCCATGTTTGTATTATATGGCTCTTCGGAGCCTAATGAATAAATACTCTGAGTCATAGAGTCTTGTTGTGATGCCATGTTGTATTGCACATATTGAACATATTGTGTGTATGATTGAAATGCTTGGTATGTGTGGGATCCGACAACCTAGTTGTTTATCCTTGGTAGCCTCTGTTATGGGGAAATGTAGTCCTGTGCTTCCATGAGCCATAGTAGTCCGCTACAGCCCGGTTCACCGGAGTCCTGCTAGCCAGCCCTACTGCTCCGGAACACTTAGACTGGCCGGCATGTGATTCACTTTGTTCCTGTGTCTGTCCCTTTGGGGAAATGTCATGCGGTGGCATCCGGAGTCCTGCTAGCCTGCTACAGCCCGGGTTTCCTGAGTCCTATTAGCCCAGTTGCTACAGCTCGGATTCACACGCTGCTGACCGACATGCTCGATGTTGATTCATGTATGCCTGTCCCCGTAAGTTAGTGCCACTTTGGGTTCACGACTAGTCATGTCGGCCTGGGTTCTCTGTCATATGGAAGCTAGTGACACTATCATATACGTGAGCCAAAAGGCGCAAACGGTCCTGGTCCATGGTAAGGCGACACCCGTGGGAATATCGTGCGTGAGGCCGCAAAGTGATATGAGGTGTTACCGGCTAGAGCGATGTCACTTGGAATCGGGGTCCTGACACATCCTCTCCAAGTAAAGTCATCTCCTCATTCCTCATGCCATCGACCATGTTGACAACGCGAGATGGCGGCGCCACGGCGAGCGCAACAACTCAAAGGACGATGGAGAGGATCTCGTGGGCCCTACGGATTGTCTGATACAACGCCCACTGCTCATTCGGGAATCCAGGATCATAAGGCCAAATTTCCGTGACGGCATTGTTGTTCGCTTGTTCACCTGTGCTTGTTGAGGAGACGGAGGTTGCAGCACAGGTCCTTCTGCGCTGGTAGCTCTTCCACCATTAGGGCGTTGAAGTGGGCCACACCTGCTTTATGGTGAACACGACATGAACCGGCTTGGACAATGGCACCGGCTCCTGGTCGGAAGCTACGTCCATCGTCTGATTGTTGTCGCTCAGCTTGTCTGGCTGCCCTGGCTGGCTGGCGAGCCACCATGTCTGGCTGCTGGACTGACCCGCTGCCAAGCATGATTCTGGCTGCCCTGGCCCACCCAGACCGCCTCCCTCGCCCGCATGCACTTTATGTGCGAAACGGTTAGCGACGCCCGGCCCGCTTCCCTGTGCAGGCGATTGCTCCGCCTTCAAACGACACAAGTGTCGTCCGTCGTCCGTCTGCCACCCATATTAATGATACGGGGTTGCCGGCGTGGCTACTCCGGCGCCACGTGTCCGTCCCTCCGCCACCCACCATTGCTATATAAACTGCTGCACCGGCCATAGCCACAGTCATCCGCCTCCGTTCCCTTTCTCCTGTCCACACAACTACTGCCACCATGGCTTCCTCGCGCTCCAGCGCTCTTTGGGACGGGCAAACAACGGACCATAAGGAGATGGCAGTCATTGCTGCCGACTGCCTGGCCGGCAGGTAGCCAGAGGATGACGACATCCCAAAGGAGAACATGGTAGTCAACGACCCTGCACCAATACCATCCTCCGCGCCATCCTCTCCGGTGCATTGCACCATGACCATTGGCGAGGCCCGTGCCCAATACATGCACACGTTGAGGCAGAAGCGTGAGGAGCAGTTCTGGGAGGTGCAGGACGACGCCGCCTACAACCACCATCTCCTCCAGGAACACCTACGAGCGAAGGAGCAGATCGCCGCGGAGCGGGTGGAGCAGGAGGCGTTGCTCGACTCATACCGCTCCGCTCGCGAGGGCCGCCTCGAGCGCTAGCGGTACCGCATGCGGGTGGCGGAGGCTGCGGCCGCCTACAAAGAGGGTGATGAAGCGAGCGAGGCACTGTTTGGCAAGACCGAGGACGAGGCAGAGGACAATGTCGGCTCCGACGAGTCCCCCCTCCGCTGGCGTCGACAAGGCCCGGCTCCGTCGAGGCCCCGCGGCACCAACAACGAAGCAGAGGACACCGCCGGCTCCACCGAGGCCCCGCCCTGCCGGCACCTAGGCGGAGGCCGTACTCCACCAAGGCCCAGCAGTGCCAACAACGAGGCAGAGGACACTGCCGGCTCCGCCGAGGCCCCGTCCCACCGGCACCAACGTGGAGGCCCTAATCGACCAAGGCCCTGCCCCGCCAACATTTAGGCAGAGGACATCACTGGCTCAGCCGAGGCCCCACCCTGCCGGTAACGAGGGGAGGATTTCCCCCAGTCTGTCGAGGCGCTTCCTCGCCGGTAACGAGACAGAGGACATCACCGGCACCATCGAGGCCCCGCCCCGCTGCCAATGAGGCCGCACCATGCAGAAAACAAGGAAGAGTAGAACACGGTAGGTCGCCGCCGCTTGGGTCCAAGTAAGGCTACCGCTGCTACCCTCCGATCGAAGCCAAGCTAGGCAGGTTGACCATTGACGGCCGATTAGCTTCTTGGCGGAGACGTGGAGTCGGAGAAGCTTCTGTTCGGCTCAGCTGGACACGGGTGCTACGGTTAATTAATTATACCTCCAGCGCACCCCTTTTTAGTTGAAGAATGTATGAAATGTAATGAAATCTGGCATGTTTATATGAAATTAGGCAGTTTATGAATGAATTTAGTTCGATTTGTTTGAATTCTTGTATCACTGGCATTGGATGAACATGCAAAACAATAAGTACTAGCATTATTCACAGCGGGATCACCTTGTTTGCAGCAGTTTCACATGTACTCCCTCCGGTCCTTTTTAGTATGCATACAAGTTTTGTCTGAAGTCAAATTATCTTTACTTTGACCAATCTTATAGAAAAAAGTATCAACATTAACAATGTAAAATCAACTGACTTGAAATAAATCTAATATGTGAAGTAATAAGGAACATAGGGAGTACAAAATTTAGCGTTCCTGTACATTGCAATCAACACACAGGCCTGGCAATTCATAGACAATTCAAAACAATCGATGATTATGCATCCCAATGATTCACATGTCAGATCCAATATTTACTGCACAACTAAAGAATAAAGAAAAATCTATTGATGTTGCTAACAGCAAAGGGCGTCCCATTCGAAAATATGAAACGCATGTCTTCTTGCTAACATCAAAGAGCAAAGTTTGACAAGGTTGTCCCATAACCCATGTCAAATATGTGTTGTTTTGGGTACATCAATGAGCAAACTTTGACAAGGTTTTCCCATTCCAAAATATCAAATGCCTACGATTGTGGAATGGATAGGGTTCGCCATCAGTTCAGACATTGACATGGCACCTTGTGCTAAATAAACTAGTTGTTCTTTTTGTGCAGTTCCACCAAAATCAACAAAATTCGTGCGTAGCTTGTATGATTTTGCCTTTATATGTTGCAATGCCTTGAACATACCAGGACCTCCTTTCTTGTGGTGGACATGAATCATTCGAGAATATTCGATGTATTCATGAACATTTTGTGTAGTTCCCATTGAAATCAAGTAGAGCACCCCTGTTTGCATAAATACAAAAAAAGTGATTAGTACAATGCAAACTGTTATGAATTGACAGTTTAAACCGTCAACCTACACGATCCATGAAGAGCACACATTTAAAAATATGGAACTCACCGTAAGGAATCGTAAAACAACATTGTGCTGGCCATCACAACAACAAAGATGGAGATCTGTGAGT
This sequence comes from Triticum aestivum, assembly GCF_018294505.1. NCBI lineage: Eukaryota > Viridiplantae > Streptophyta > Magnoliopsida > Poales > Poaceae > Triticum > Triticum aestivum. The sequence goes on from NC_057803.1 coordinate 350,183,018, forward strand.
CCTTCGGGGCTGAAGTTAGTCTGTTCTTATGGGCAATAATGTAACCATCCTTCAACTGCACCCTTCTTAAGAAGAGAGGCTTGGCTTCTTTATCCTGGCATAATCGGAACTACGCACTTCACGTACTCCATATTCTTCTTCAGAGGAGGATGATCCTGTTGTGCAAAGACAACAGAACAACTAAATGCTAGCATCCCTGTTTGCTCGAAAAAAAGGAAAGGAAATATTTAAAACAACACAGATGAAGCACTTATCAAGGACAATACCACTTTCTCATGACAGTATCTAAACAGTAGCACAACACCAATAGAGATGACAAAGCTCAATCATATGGATGAAATCCGTGGGCGAGTACCAAGCTTTGTCAGGAGGCTTATTGTGTAGAGCATACAGATCAAGCACTTCTTCGGAACCATCTGTTGTTATCTACTAGGTTGCCATGCTTACTGTATACTCCTCGATTAGTTTATTGTTTCCAACATCTTCTTGTGCAGTTCCACTAAAATATATAGTATCTTCAAAGAAGATCCCTGTTTGCACAAGTAGAGATAATTACATATTACATTAAGAGTGGCATCAAATCAGTGGCAAAACAATTGCTCGTTCCAGCCATAGCAATAAATTAAGATGCAAAACAATATCATTACTTGTGTCATCACAGTTCCAATGCTTCATTATAGCACGGGAGTTGATTTTTGTTTTTCTTTCGCTTGTTCTTCCCCTTCATTTGTGCAGTTGTGAAATATCATTATGGCATCAAATCAGTAGCACAAGTATAGCACTAAACAATGATGTTAATTTTCAGATGAAAGTGGCAAAATACAGGCCAACAGTTGTGAAATATCCTTATCTTACCTCAATGGGATATTACGGTGCACATACAAATTGGAAGTCTTGTCTCCATTTGTGCAGTTCCCTAAAATCAGGCAACATTACCGTACGAGTAGCACAACATATGAAAGCACACTGCACAATCATGTGAAAGAAGGCTAGTACTAACCTCTCATGACACGGAATTCAAACAACTCACAAGATGAAGATCTGAACCAAATTTGCCAACACGGAAAGGAAGTAAGATCTCCTCTTGTGTAGTTCCACTAATATCAAGCAATCAAGCAACATTGTCAATGTGACATTTTGGTTGAACTGCACAAAACACTCTTAAAACATAAGTATTTTGTGGAGTGCAACAAAAGGTCAAAATAGCAACCAGGTGAAGTAGATAACCCTGTTTACACAGAGGTGCAAAGGAAACAACTAGTGTTCAATAATGGTGGATGAAACAGAAGCAAACAAAAAGAAGCATCTAACTTATCTAAATGGGAAAGAAAGCAAGACAGTAGCATTTCTCAAATGGTGGCATTGATTAATATTAATAGAGAGATTATATTAACAATAAAATTCGTTAAACATGTAATTTGCTTTTAACTGTGGCATTGCATCAATTTTCCTGTGGCATTATTAGAGGGTGTTTGTTTACATGGACATTTTGGTGTAGGGAATACAAAAGTCCGTGTCAGTCCCATCTATACCAAACAGGAGGGAGTTTTAGGGACTAAAGAAAGAAGACCCCGAGGGAGAGTCTTTTTGGGACTTTTTTCCAACAGTTGCCCTGTCCCGCATTGCAGCTTGTCTCTATTAGTTCATTACTAGGGGTAACATGGTCTTTTAGCATGTCATTTAATAACCTCTAGTCCATGTTTAGTTCCTGGAACCAAGCAGGTATGGACTAGGGAGTTTTTAACCAAACAAGGCCTTAGAGTAACAATAGCTAAAGAGTTGCACGGGACAGTGGACGCACCAGCACCATGTGCATCTACCAATGTATGAAGGGGTGATGCATAGTCTGTTACAACAAAGAACAAAAACAACCAAGGAGCATATTTGTGTTGGTCCCAGTTTGCTTATCTTTAGACACCTTTCCCTATATGAGCACAACAAATCTAGTCCCGCTCAAACTCTACAGCCTTGTCCCCCAAAACAAAAGATCAGTTCATTACAGATGTGCGTCCTGCACTTGTCATTGTTTCCCCTTTTTGACCAACGTAGGTGCTGGATAGCCAGTCTATACTAGTACTTTCCCCCTTCCTTTCCTCTTTGAACCACGTCCTAGATTCATGCTACACAACTTTCCCCACTACTTTCCTGTTTGATCCAACACCTAGATTCGAGTGCAGAAGCGGAAAAATCCCACATGCAGCTAGAGCAATGCATGTGGAATAATTAAATTATACCTTAAGGTTCTTGGGGTGTAGTTCGGTGGGTGACTGGAGGCCGTTCGGCCCACACTATGTATGGCAGCGAGGAAGAAGGGGTCGGAGGCCCTCCCGCGGCACCGCTGGGTTAAAGAGAACAACTGCGCCGGTAGTGGATTCCCTCCCTCGCCGACGGCGACAGTGTTAAGCCTCCTTCCCTTCCCGGCTGACGGATCATGCCGGCTCTCTGACCAGCAGTGACGGGAGAGAGAGAGAGGCCAACAAAGTCATGTTAGATCTGGAGAGGGTGAGAGAGTGTGAAGAGAGCAACTACAAGCGATGAGGCTCTAGCGTGTATATATATACTAGAGAGAGAGTGTGTAGAGTGCAAACCCTAGAAAACAAGCGCCGAGGCAGCAGCGTATACATGATGAGGTGATTATACGGCCACTACGAGATTGTATAGCTCCGTATCCATCCATTTTGACCAGTCAAAGAATCCTCCTGGCACCGCCCCAGATCACTTTCTCTCTCTGTCATGCGGGGCCTACCTGTCATTGGGTGGAAGAAAGAAGTCGAACAAAAAAAAATTATGCTCAAGTGTAGTTATCGAAATCGAGACCTCAAGTTTGATGAGCGAATAGGCTAACCAGCTACACCACCCCCATGTTATGTTTAACGAGAGGAAAATAACCTTTAATACATTCCTGCATTCATGTGACAAGCATGCCGTGTTTTTTTTGCGTGCGAGTCATTGGGATTTAAATCATAATCGTGTCATGTGGCTTTGGTGGTCAGGTCTTTTGGGATTTAAAGCAGTGTTGGTAGTATAGAAATAATGTAGCCTTAGTCACCTTACTTTTCTCCATGTAGTACGTTGGGTCCCACCAGTCAGAGGGTGAAACAAACAAATTAATAAGAAAAATAAAAAGCTCCAGCGGTGTATCTTACCTCACACATCTCGCTACTTCTCGTGAACACTATCCAATTGATCCATCTGTTCACTCACATACTATTTCAAGTGAATCCTTATTATAACATGCACACAATTTTGGGCACTTGTATTCGACCTAAGTCGGTGTGCCACCGTATCTCGTACTACTCCCTCCGTCTAGGTGTAATAAGTCACGTTAGAAGGTGCAGCGGGGCCAAGGTGCAAGAAGATTTCTTTTTTTGAAATGAGGTGCAAGAAGATTGGAGGAGAAGGAGAAACTTGACCAGTCCTTCCTCCAATCAAAGCCCTGATTTCTGTCTCTAAATGCAACAATTAATCACAACAACTAAGAGATGTCGTTTTAGCTACCATGCAGGGCCACGTATTAATTTGCATGCATCAACACGTAGTTGCACTCCATGCATTGGGTTTCTGGGGCAGATAACAAGGCAGAGTAAGGAGCGTTTGGTTACATTGCTAGGCTGGTCATAGTAGTGAGTAACTTGGACTAGTAACATGAATATGTTACTAGTCTATGTTACTACTTTCATAGTATGTAGTAACATATCGATGGTAACTTGCAAGTCTTCATTTATTGAGATATAGACTCATTTTACCTCGGCGTGTGTGTGTGTGTGTGTTTAACAGCATGTCTGTGTTAGATAGAGCGACACATCGACCTACTCCTACAGAGAGATGGTGTGTAGTGTACGATTTAGCCGTGAGAGTCGGTGCATCCTCTCGTTTCCGGTGTCCAGTCGTGAGAGGCAGGATAGCTACCACGCCCGCTCTTGACCAGCCTGGCCCACCCAAAGCCCCTCCATCGCCCGCACGCGCTTCCCTCCCGAAACGGTCAGCGCCGCTCCAAACGATCGGTGCCGCATTTATGCCCAGGCAGAGCGTACGCGACCTCTCATTGGCGCCTGCATTGAAGGGAGAAGCCAATTCAAGAGTGATGGTTGCTTTGTCCGTCCAACTTACTACTGGGTCTATGTGATTTGACAACTCATTGGTCATTATTACTGAGGTGGTAGGACTTCTGGATGTCCCACGCTTTTGGCGAAAGGAGGGACTACTAGATTACAATTATCTCCATTCTCAGCAGAGGAGTGTGAGAGCAGTGAAAACACGCAGGCTCAGTGATTACATGGCCCACCTCACACTATAACCATATTTTCTGGACACCGTGCGACACCTAACTCTTTACATAGTACTAGTATAGTACGTACTATAATTTATCAGCGACATAAATTTGTACATTGCTATGAAGCTTCCAGCTTCTGTTTCATTTATCTTGCGTCCAAGGTTGCCCGTTGCAACATTTCATTAAATACAAAGGAGACTAACATGCATGCTATTGCATCTCAATGATTGACAGATGATAGCCAATATGTACTCCCTTTGTTCCAAAATAAGTGTCTCAACTTTATGCAAACTTTAGTACAAAGTTATACTACTACTAAAGTTGACACTTATTTTGGAATAGAGATAGCTAAAGAAAAAAAAAGATCCATGCAGTCCCTAGACCTTGAACCGTAAACCCTAAGGACTCCTTTGGTTTGTAGGATTTTTGTAGGAATTCTATAGGATAGGATTTGCAAAGGAAAATTCCTTTGAAGACCTTTGGTTTGTAGGAATGGATTCCTGTTCCTATGTAGGATAGGAATCAATCCTTCACGTTTTGGAGGAAAAACATTAGCCTAGACTCAAAGGAAAAAAAATCCTATCCTATTCACCAAATGGCATCTCTTTCTCTATAGGAATTGACATGCATGTCATCTCACTTCCTATGATTTTCCTATTGCTATAAAATTCTAGTCCTATGAACCAAAGAAGGCATAACTAGGCTTTAATTTGCTGGCAACGTTGGACTTCCTAAGAAATGAAGTTTGCAACCCTCTGACCATCAGATCATTTTGTGCAGTTTCACCAAAATCTAGATGAGCATCACTGTGGCAAAGAAATTGAAGAAGCATGATTAGAATAAGATTACTGGGACTAGTTTATGAGACATAAACTCATCACAAATACAGTATGTAGAAGCCAGTAGAGGTATGTGCGGGGCAGAGAAGTAGAGAAATATCCACATGGAGTGATGTGGGCAGCTGGAGCAGTGGTGCAAGCCGAGTGTAAAGGGAGTTGTACCTGAGGGATGTCAGGATGTAGCTCATCCTAGAGGAGGGCGGCGGGAGGAGGCAACTGCCGACATCACGGCAGTGAGCAATGGACGAAGGCAACCTCACCGGCTTTGTGAGAGATAACGGCAGGGACCCCTGATCGGGACGTGCCGACAGTGGGTTTTCGCCGTCAGCGACGGCAATCGCATCTACACTAAAAGCATCCACCCCTACCCCTACGGACGTGGGGGCTGTTTGGTTTGTGACTTAACTTTGCCAAAGATTGCCACACCTAAGGTTAGGCAAGTTTGACCAACAAAGGTGCGTGTTTGGTTCAAGCGACACCATAGGCAAGCCACACTTGGAGCCCACATGGCATACACACAAAAAGTGTGGCAAGATTCCCTTAGGCTTGCCAACTTGTGGATCTCATTTTGATGAACTAACCTTAGTCAAGTTTGGCAAAAATGTGTGGCAAAGTGTGGCAATGCTAATCCTAAAACGAAACAGCCCTGTGATCCGCCAGGATGTTAGAGATGTGGCCACAGTCGTTTTGTGCGAGAGAGTGTGAAGACTGAAGAGAGCAACCCCAGCAAGCAACCGTGTAGGCTCGTCCTGCCTACTAAAGGACATATATTCCAAACAATGTGATTATCTCTCTAACCAAGGTAGGGACGAGGAGTAAACAGAGGGAGTAGTAAAATTTTCTCCTCGTCCTGCGAGCCACCGCGCGCGTGGGCGAGGGAGCGGGCATAAAGGCATACTAGTAATCAAGCTTCACATCATCCTATGAGCCATCGTGCCCATGGGCGGGGGAGACGGCATACTAAGAAAGCTTCTCCTTGTTCTGCGAGTTGACAGGACACATCAAAAGTACTCCAGTGTATAGAGCCTTGCCTCTAAGGTAGGCCCCAACTAGTTTTCCTCTTTTTTAACATAGCGCATCAAGTCGCAATTTGTTTGTTCACCCGTGGTAGACAATCCTCCATAAAGTGGACAACCAGTACACATGTCAAATTACCACGTGGGCTGCCTTTTCATAGAGAAATGAGCTCCAATGTGTACCCGCGCGGGTGTGGTTGGGAAAGAGACGGGAGTACGTGCGCCCTGCATGCACCTCTTCTCGTCGTGCACGTCCCCTACCTACATGGGTGTGTGTGAGAGACACACAAACCTAGACAGATGGCATGTGCATCCGTGAGTGTTTTTTTTGTTTTTTGGGGGGTGATTTCATGAATGTATTTGTGGGAATATGTGTCGATGACATCTCAAACAAAATTTTGCATGCAATGTGTGTGAAATAGAGGCATATCCATATCATATAGAGAGTGCTAGAGGGGGCGATCCACGAGAAGAGAGGGAGGGGTCATACATATCGATAGAGTCGAAGAGAGGATCAAGTGGGTGGGACCGAGATGGATGAAGAGAGCCATCGAAATTGTGTGTGCGCAAGTCAAAGATATAGGGCGATTGACCTACCGGAACGTCAGAGGGCACATGGCAACTTTGTGTGTGGTAGGGAGACATGACTAGAGTGCTTGATGTATCGGTGCGTGTGGGGGGAGGGGGAGGCAGAGGCCTAACTAGAGAGATAGAATGACTCGTATATGTGTTTAGAAGGAGAGACCCAGCTATGTGTTGAGGGAGATGGTTCGACATCCATACATAACTGAAGGACCCGAAATAGGTTGGGACGGAGAGAGAGATAGAGAGGAGAGAGAGAGGGAGGGAGAGGGGTAGAGTGCTGGATGGGTGATGGAGTTTCTTCTCGAAGATGGTGGGAGAGGCCTACTAGACAAACTGAGGGTAGAACTGCAATATTATCAATGGCAGTGGGGATGTGTTTCTGTGTGTGCCTCTGCGTGATAGATTTGTTGGGATGCATGCATGGATGATGAAGGGGAACTATGTGTTCGCTAAGCAAACCTAACTAGATCGGTAGATCAATTGTTGTTTGTCAGAGGAAGGGAGAGACATAACTAATGAGGTAGACCGGTTGATGTGTGTGGAAAAATGAGTTATAAGGACCTAGCTAGCTATATGTATAGTAGGATATCGGTCGGTGTGCATCCATTTGTTAGAGGAAAATAAGGCCCAGTGAGACGGATAGACAGAGAGAATGGATCTAGGAGGTGGTGCTAGAGGCCGAGCTACTAGCTAGAGGGGGAGGAGTGTGCGGTTGTGAGATCGATTAAAAGAAGGGCGAGAGTTTATACATGTGTGGGACCGTATGAGAGACACGAGGTGTGGACATAGAAAGGAGGAGATTGAAGGTGCGTGTGTACATATGTTGTAGGCAGACACTGGAGAGGTTTATTGATCGGTGTGTGTCGGATAGAAGTTGTGGAGACTGTGGGAGAACGACCTAAAGAAAGAAAAAATGTGTGTGATGGATAGAATGCTGTGCGGGGGAAGGGCGGGGAGGGCTTGTGCATGCACGAGACAAAGTTAGTTCTTGCTACAAACATTAGAGGATTGTGTGGGTGTAAGAGACTAACAAAGATCATAATTTGATATGAAAGTGGATTCATATATTTGAATAGGAGATCATAGTGCTATAAACATATGCATGCATGCATATAGCAGTGATAAGCGTGCTGTGGTTTTGCACATGTTATACCATAATGTGATAATGCATGGCGTTTGCAACTCACAGCTAAATGTCGAACAATCTAAACCATACTATATATCAAACAATCTCACATTTTTTTTGAATTTGTGATAATGTGTGGCGTTTGTAGCTTACAACTAAATATCGAACAATCTAAACAATATTATATATCGAACAATCTCACATTTTATTTTAATTTCTGGTAATGGGTGGTGTTTGCAACTCACATCTAAATACTTGTAGGCTTAGGGGGCGGGGCACCATACATTATGTGATAAACACATTACACATATGAGATATGGTTTAGATTATGATGATCTAGCTAGAGCTTGAAGTGTGCTGCGATTTGAAATCAACACAAAGTGGATTCAAATAATCGATTTCGAGTTCATATTCTACACATTGTTCATATCTAACGCGAGAGAAATCATGTGGTGTGCTGTGAAGATAATACACAAATGATGGTTTAACATGACAATAATGATGATTGTAGATCTTATTAAAATAGAGAAACGAATTCAAATGGTTTGACTTCACAACAATCATTATTATAATTCTTATTCAAATAGAGAAATGAATTCAAATTTAGTTCATATTGAAGCGGTAGTATATATGTTTGGAATGCACTAAAACGTTCATTTGAGTAGCCGGTTGCATGTGATACGTCTCCAACGTATCTATAATTTTTGATTGCTCCATGCTATATTATCTACTCTTTTGGACATTATTGGGCTTTATTATCCACTTTTATATTATTTTTGGAACTAACCTATTAACCGGAGGACCGACCCAGAATTGTTTTTTTTGCCTATTTTAGGGTTTTGAAGAAAAGGAATATCAAACGGAGTCCAAACGGAATGAAACCTTCGGGAACGTGATTTTCTCACCGAACGTGATCCAGGGGACTTGGACCCTACATCAAGAAACAAAAGAGGAGGCCACAAGGTAGGGGGCGCGCCTACCCCACCTCCCCCAGGCGCGCCCTCCACCCTCGGGGGCCCCCCTGTTGCTCCACCGACGAACTCCTTCCTCCTATATATACCTACGTACCCCCAAATGATCAGATACGGAGCCAAAACCCTAATTCCATCGGCGCAACTTTCTATATCCACGAGATCCCATCTTGGGGCCTGTTCTGGAGCTCCGCCGGAGGGGGCATTGATCACGGAGGGCTTCTACATCAACACCATAGCCCCTCTGATGAAGTGTGAGTAGTTTACCTCAGACCTACGGGTCCATAGTTAGTAGCTAGATGGCTTCTTCTCTCTTTTTGGATCTCAATACAATGTTCTCCCCCTCTCTTGTGGAGATCTATTCGATGTAACCTTGTTTTTCCGGTGTGTTTGTTGAGACTGATGAATTGTGGGTTTATGATCAAGTCTATCTATGAACAATATTTGAATCTTCTCTGAATTATTATATGTATGAATGGTTATCTTTGCAAGTCTCTTCGAATTATCTATTTGGTTTGACCTACCAGATTGATCTTTCTTGCAATGGGAGAAGTGCTTAGCTTTGGGTTCAATCTTGTAGTGTCCTTTCCCAGTGACAGTAGGGGCCGCAAGGCATGTATTGTATTGTTGCCATCGAGGTAACAAGATGGGGTTTTCATCATATTTCATGAGTTTATCCCTCTACATCATGTCATCTTGCTTAAGGCGTTACTCTGTTTTCATTAACTTAATACTCTAGGTGCATACTGAATAGCGGTCGATGAGTGGAGGAATAGTAGTAGATGCAGGCAGGAGTCGGTCTACTTGTCTCGGACGTGATGCCTATATACATGATCATACCTAGATATTCTCATAATTATGATCAATTCTGTCAATTGCTCAATAGTAATTTGTTCACCCACCGTAGAATACTTATGCTCTCGAGAGAAACCACTAGTGAAACGTATGGCCCCCGGGTCTATCTTCATCATATTAATCTCTCAATACTTAGTTATTTCCTTTACTTTTTACATTTCTTTTATTTTACTTTGCATCTTTATCACAAAAATACCAAAAATATTATCTTATCATATCTATCAGATCTCACTCTCGTAAGTGGCCGTGTAGGGATTAACAACCCCTTTTCGCGTTGGTTGTGAGGATTTATTTGTTTTGTGCAGGTGCGAGGGACTCGCGCGTAGCCTCCTACTGGAGTGATACCTTGGTTCTCAAAAACTGAGGGAAATACTTACGCTACTTTGCTGCATCATCCCTTCCTCTTCGGGGAAAACCAACGCAATGCTCAAGAGGTAGCAAGAAGGATTTCTAGCGCCGTTGCCGGGGAGGTCTACGCAAAAGTCAATATACCAAGTACCCATCACATACCCTTATCTATCGCATTGTATTATTTGCCATTTGTGTCTCGTTTTCCCCTCCCCCACTTCACCCTTGCCGTTTTATTCTCCCTCTCTCTATCCTCCTTCTCTTTCCCATTTGCCTCTTTTTGCCTGCTTGCTTTTTGTTTCGTCGTGTGTTAGTTTGCTTGCTTGTCACGATGGCTCAAGATAACACTAAATTGTGTGACTTCACCAATACCAACAATAATGATTTTATTAGCACTCCGATTGCTCCTCTTACCGATGCTGAATCTTGTGAAATTAATACTGCTTTGCTGAATCTTGTCATGAAAGATCCGTTTGCGGCCTTCCTAGTGAAGATGCCACTATCCATCTAAATAGCTTTGTTGATTTGTGTGATATGTAAAAGAAGAAAGATGTGGATAATGATATTGTTAAATTGAAGCTATTTCCTTTTTCGCTTAGAGATCGTGCTAAAGCTTGGTTTTCGTCTTTGCCTAAAAATAGTATTAATTCATGGAATAAGTGCAAAGATCCTTTTATCTCTAAGTATTTTCCTCCCGCTAAGATCATCTCCCTTAGAAACGATATTATGAATTTTAAGCAACTTGATCATTAACATGTTTCACAAGCTTGGGAGAGAATGAAATTAATGATAGTTAATTGCCCTACTCATGGTTTGAATTTGTGGATGATTATACAAAAAATTTATGCCGGATTGAACTTTGCTTCTAGAAATCTTTTAGATTCGTCCGCGGGAGGCACTTTTATGGAAATCACTTTAGGAGAAGCTACTAAACTCCTAGATAATATTATGGTTAATTATTCTCAATGGCATACTGAAAGATCTAGTAATAAAAAGGTGCATGCGATAGAAGAAATTAATGTTTTGAGTGGAAAGATGGATGAACTTATGAAATTATTTGCTAGTAAGAGTGTTTCTTGCGATGCTAATGATATGCCCTTGTCTACTTTGATTGAGAATAATAATGAATCTATGGATGTGAATTTTGTTGGTAGGAACAATTTTGGTAACAACGCGTATAGAGGAAATTTCAATCCTAGGCCTTATCCTAGTAATCCCTCTAATAATTATGGTAATTCCTACAACAATTCTTATGTAAATTATAATAACATGCCCTCTGATTTTGAATCTAATATTAAAGAATTTATTACCTCGCATAAGAATTTCAATGCTTTGATGAAAGAAAAATTGCTTAAGATTGATGAGTTGGCTAGGAACATTGATAGAATTTCTCTTGATGTTGATTCTTTGAAACTTAGATCTATTCCACCTAAGCATGATATCAATGAGTCTCTCAAAGCCATGAGAATTTCCATTGATGAGTGCAAAGAAAGAACCGCTAGGATGCGTGCTAAGAAAGATGCCTTCATAAGAGCGTGTTCTTCTAGTTCCTATGAAAATAAAGATGAAGATCTAAAAGTTATTGATGTGTCCCCTATTAAATCTTTATTTTGCAATATGAATCTTGATAATGATGGGACTGAATATGATCCACCTTTACCTAGAAGGCGTTCCAAGAATTAGGAATTTTTTGATCTTGATGCTAAAATTGATAAAAGTGGGATTGAAGAAATTAAAACCCTAGATGTTGCTAATCCCACTATTATGAATTTCAAGGAATTTAACTATGAAAATTGCTCTTTGATTGATTGTATTTCCTTGTTGCAATCAGTGCTAAATTCTCCTCGCGCTTATAGTCAAAATAAAGCGTTTACTAAACATATCGTTGATGCCTTGATGCAATCTTATGAAGAAAAACTTGAATTGGAAGTTTCTATCCCTAGAAAACGTTATGATGAGTGGGAACCAACTATTAGAATTAAAATTAAATATCATGAATCCTATGCTTTATGTGATTTAGGTGCTACTATTTCCACGATTCCAAAGACTTTGTGTGATTTGTTAGGTTTCCGTGATTTTGATGATTGCTCTCTAAACTTGCACCTTGCGGATTCTACTATTAAGAAACCTATGGGAATAATTAATGATGTACTTATTGTTTCAAATAGAATTATGTGGCCGTAGATTTTATTGTTCTTGACATATATATGCAATCCTTCATGTCCTATTATTCTTGGTAGACCTTTCCTTAGAAAAATTGTTGCAATTATTGATATGAAGGAAAGAAATATTAGTTTCCAATTTCCATTAAGGAAAGGCATGGAAAACTTTCATAGAAAGAAAATTAAATTACCTTATGAATCTATTATGATAGCCACTTATGGATTGCCTACCAAAGATGGCAATACCTAGATCTATTCTTGCTTGTTATGCCTAGCTAGGGGCGTTAAACGATAGCGCTTGTTGGGAGGCAACCCAATTTTATTTTTATTCCTTGCTTTTTGAACCTGTTTAGTAATAAATAATTTATCTAGCCACTGTTTTGGTTGTGTTTTTTGTGTTTAATTAGTGTTTGTGCCAAGTAGAACCGTTGGGAAGACTTGGGGAAAGTCTTGTTGAACTTGCTGTAAAAAAACAGAAACTTTAGCGCTCACGAGAACTGCTGTCATTTTTATTTGGGAAGTGATATTTAGTTAATTCTTTTTGAAGATGATTAATAGATAAATTCCTCACGTCCAGAAATTTATTTTAGAATTTTTGGGGGTTCCAGATCTTGTGCTAGCTACAGATTACTACAGACTGTTCTGTTTTTGACAGATTCTGTTTTTCGTGTGTTGTTTGCTTATTTTGATGAATCTATGGCTAGTAAAATAGTTTATAAACCATAGAGAAGGTGGAATACAGTAGGTATAACACCAATATAAATAAATAATGAGTTCATTACAGTACCTTATAGTGGTCCTTTATTTTCTTTCGCTAACGGAGCTGACGAGATTTTCTACCTTAAGTTTTGTGTTGTGAAGTTTTCATGTTTTGGGTAAAGATTTGATGGATTATGGAACAAGGAGTGGAAAGAGCCTAAGCTTGAGGATGCCCATGGCACCCCCAAGATAATCTAAGGACACCTAAAAGCCAAAGCTTGGGGATGCCCCGGAAGGCATCCCCTCTTTCGTCTACTTCTATAGGTAACTTTACTCGGAGCTAAATTTTTATTCACCACATGATATGTGTTTTGCTTGGAGCGTCTTGTATGATTTGAGTCTTTACTTTTTAGTTTAGCACAATAATCCTTTATGTACACACCTTTTGAGAGAGCCATACATGATTTGGAATTTGTTAGAATACTCCATGTGCTTCGCTTATATCTTTTGAGTTATATAGTTTTGCTTTAGTATTTCACTTATATCTGTTAGAGCACGGTGGTGGATTTGTTTTATAGAAACTATTGATCTCTCATGCTTCACTTAGATTATTTTGAGAGTATTAAATAGCATGGTAATTTTCTTAAAATCCTAATATGCTAGGTATTCAAGATTAGTAAAATTTTCTTATGAGTTTTTGAATACTAAGAGAAGTTTGATGCTTGATGATTGTTTTGAGATATGGAGGTAATAATATCAAAGTCATGCTAGTTGAGTAGTTGCGAAATTGAGAAATGCTTGGGTTGAAGTTTGCAAGTCCCATAGCATGCACGTATGGTAAACGTCATGTAACAATTTGAAACATGAGGTGTTATTTGATTGTCCTCCTTATGAGTGGTGGTCGGGGACGAGCGATGGTCTTTTCCTACCAATCTATCCCACTAGGAGCATGCACATAGTGCCGAGGTTTTTGATGACTTGTAGATTTTTGAAATAAGTATGTGAGTTCTTTATGACTAATGTTGAGTCCATGTATTATACTGTGATAGCCTGGCTTATTAGGGATGATAGACTACTCATATCAATAAGGAATTCCTTCTTTTCCGGGAGCCCATTCGGACAGAACTCCAAAGTTAAGCGTGTTCATCTTGGAGTAGTTTTAGGATGGGTGACCGACTGGGAAGTTTCTCCCGGGTGCGCACGAGTGAGGACAAAGTGCGCAGAAAAGACTACTATTGATCTGTGGGGCCAGTCTAGATCCCGCCAGGAGTAACGACCACCGGCGGGTGTGTCCGGGGCATTACAAGTTGGTATGAGAGCCGACCCTCGCGGTTACACGGATGGTTGCGGAGAGGTGCGTGGTCATGTTGTTCATGACGTTTGTGACCTGTCATGGCACATGACATGGCACATGTACTGGACTGGAAGCACAGACATATGTGCCAAGAGGGAACGTTCCTGTGGCCCGACGAGGACGTCGGTTCCTCTGAGTGGGGGTGTATGTGATAGCATGGCTTATTAGGGATCATAGACTACTCATATCAATAAGGAATTCCTTCTTTTCCGGGAGCCCATTCGGACAGAATTCCAAAGTTAAGCGTGCTCAGCTTGGAGTAGTTTCAGGATCGGTGACCGACCGGGAAGTTGCTCCCGGGTGTGCACGAGTGAGGACAAAGTGCGCAGAAAAGACTAGTATTGATCTGTGGGGCCAGTCTAGATCCCGCCAGGAGTAACGACCACCGGCGGGTGTGTCCAGGGTGTTACATATACGCACTCTCACCCTTCCATCCTTGCTAGTCTCTTCGGTACCGTGCATTGCCCTTTCTCACATTGAGAGTTGGCGCAAACTTCATTGGTGCATCCAAACCCCGTGATATGATACGCTCTTTCACACATAAACCTCCTTATATCTTCCTCAAAACAGCCACCATACCTACCTATTATGGCATTTCCATAGCCATTCCAAGATATATTGCCATGCAAATTTCCACCATTCTGTTTATCATGACACATTCATTATTGTCATATTGCTTAACATGATCATGTAGTTGACATAGTATTTGTGGGAAAGCCACCGTTCATAATTCTTTCATACATGTCACTCTTGGTCCATTGCATATCTAGGCACACCTCCGGAGCCTTTCACATAGAGTCATTTTTTGTTCTAGCATCGAGTTGTAATCATTGAGTTGTAAAATAAATAGAAGTGTGATGATCATCATTTTCTGGAACATTGTCCCAAGTGAGGAATTATAAAAAAAGAGAGAAAGTCCATACAAAAAAAGAGAAAAGGCAAAATAAAAAAATGATAGAAAAAGAGAGAAGGGACAATGTTACTATCCTTTGCCACACTTGTGCTTCAAAGTAGCACCGTAATCTTCATGATAGAGAGTCTCTTGTTTTGTCACTTTAATATACTAGTGGGAATTTTCATTATAGAACTTGGCTTGTATATTCCAACAATGGGCCTCCTCAAGTGCCCTAGGTCTTCGTGAACAAGCAAGTTGGATGCACACCCACTTAGTTTCTCTGTTGATCTTTCATGCATTTATTGTTCTAGTGCATCTGTTGCATGACAATCCCTACTCTTTGCATTAACATCAATCGGTGGGCATCTCCATAGCCATTGATTAGCCTCGTTGATGTGAGACTTTCTCCTTTTTGTCTTCTCCACATAACCCCCCTCATTATATTCTATTCCACCCATAGTGCTATGTCCATGGCTCGCGCTCATATATTGCATGAAAGTTTATAGGTTTGAGATTACTAAAGTATGAAACAATTGCTTGGCTTGTCATCGGGGTTGTGCCTGATGAGAGCATTCTTGTGTGACGAAAATGGAGCATGACTAAACTATATAATTTTGTAGGGATGAACTTTCTTTGGAGATGTTATTTTGAGAAGACATAATTGCTTTGTTAGTATGCTTGAAGTATTATTATTTTTATGTCAATATGAACTTTTGTCTTGAATCTTTCGGATCTGAATATTCATACCACAATTAAGAAGAATTACATTAAAATTATGCCAAGTAGCACTCCGCATCAAAAATTCTGTTTTTATCATTTACCTACTCGAGGACGAGCAGGAATTAAGCTTGGGGATGCTTGATATGTCTCCAACGTATCTATAATTTTTGATTGCTCCATGCTATATTATCTACTGTTTTGGACATTATTGGGCTTTATTATCCACTTTTATATTATTTTAGGGACTAACCTATTAACCAGAGGCCCAGCCCAGAATTGATGTTTTTTGCCTATTTCAGGGTTTCAAAGAAAAGGAATATCAAAACGGAATGAAACCTTCGGGAACGTGATTTTCTCACCGAACGTGATCCAGGGGACCTGGACCCTACGTCAAGAAACAAAAGAGGAGGCCAGGAGGTAGGGGGCGCACCTACCCCCCTGGCATGCCCTCCACCCTCGTGGGCCCCCTGTTGCTCCACCGACGTACCCCTTCCTCCTATATATACCTACGTACCCCCAAACGATCAGATACGGAGCCAAAACACTAATTCTGCCGTTGCAACTTTCTGTATCCACGAGATCCCATCTAGGGGGCATCGATCACGGAGGGCTTCTAGATCAACACCATAGCCCCTCCGATGAAGTGTGAGTAGTTTACCTCAGACCTACGGGTCCATAGTTAGTTGCTAGATGGCTTCTTCTCTCTTTTTGGATCTCAATACAATGTTCTCCCCCTCTCTTGTGGAGATCTATTCGATGTAATCTTCTTTTTGCGGTGTGTTTGTTAAGACCGATGAATTGTGGGTTTATGACCAAGTCTATCTATGAACAATAAATGAATCTTCTCTAAATTCTTTTATGTATGATTGGTTATCTTTGCAAGTCTCTTTGAATTATCAGTTTGGTTTCGCCTACTAGATTGATCTTTCTTGCAATGGAAGAAGTGCTTAGCTTTGGATTCAATCTTTCAGTGTCCTTTCCTAGTGACAGTAGGGGCAGCAAGGCACGTATTGTATTGTTTCCACCTAGGATAACAAGATGGGGTTTTCATCATATTGCATGAGTTTATCCCTCTACATCATGTCATCTTGCTTAAGGCGTTACTCTGTTTTCATTAACTTAATACTCTAGATGCATGCTGGATAGCGGTCGATGAGTGGAGTAATAGTAGTAGATGCAGGCAGGAGTCGGTCTACTTGTCTCGGACGTGATGCCTATATACATGATCATACCTAGATATTCTCATAACTATGATCAATTCTGTCAATTGCTCAACAGTAATTTGTTCACCCACCGTAGAATACTTATGCTCTTGAGAGAAACCACTACTGAAACCTATGGCCCCCGGGTCTATCTTCATCATATTAATCTCCCAATGCTTAGTTATTTCATTTGCTTTTACTTTTATTTTATTTTACTTTGCATCTTTATCAGAAAAATACCAAAAATATTATCTTATCATATCTATCAGATCTCACTCTCGTAAGTGGCCGTGTAGGGATTGACAACCCCTTATCGCGTTGGTTGCGAGGATTTTATTTGATTTCTGCAGGTGCGAGGGACTCGCGCGTAGCCTCCTACTGGATTGGTACCTTGGTTCTCAAAAACTGAGGGAAATACTTACGCTACTTTGCTGCATCATCCCCTCCTCTTCGGGGAAAACCAATGCAGTGCTCAAGAGGTAGCAGCATGCATTATACACGTAGCGAAATATTTTAATTGAACATAGCATGAATTCAAAGTTTTGAATGACATTTGTAGTGTGAATTGATTTGGTATAGTTCTGTGACGCCCCGAGTCCGATGCGCCAGGTGTCTTCCAGCTATTTGTTGTTGTTGTCTTGTCATTTGCTTGCGTGTTGCATCTTGTGATGTCATCATCTGCATTGCATGATCATGTTTTTCAAAACTTGCAACCATCCCGGTCTCCTCGTTCCTTCCGTTGTCCGTTCTGAGCCCAGTCACACTTGCACGGGCCCGCGGCATGTCCGAAATATTATTTTATAAGTGGCCGGAAAATGTTCTCGGATTCGATTGAAAGTTGGCGTGCGGTGTTGTTATAGTGTACATAGGCCGCCTGCCAAGTTTCATCACATTCGGAGTTCATTTGATGCCCCAACGGATAACTATAGCGGCAGCACAGCCGGTCAAAACGTCGGACGTTTTCGGTCTCCGGAAATTGCTGTCGGGCCCTCTCTCTCTCTTCTCTCCTCTCAGCCTCGCCACAGTCCACCTAGTCCATCCACCTACCCCTCTTCGCGTCTGGAGCCGTCCGATGCGATCGCACGGTCCGAAAACCCCTCTTTGCACAGTGCACCGACCCCTCACGTGCACGTCCGAAACTTTCCCGGACCCGACCCGGGCAGTCGTCACCGTTGTGTCCGGATCATCCCCAAACATCTACAAAATATCACCGTTTTCTTATTTGGACTCCCTGGCCTATTTTTCCTGAACGTCCGATTTTGATCGGAGGGATGAGATAGCCCCTAACATATCCAACTTGCTATGTATAGATCAATCACTTGTCTATTTTTGCCAAACCCTAAATTCTAGGGCTTTTGTCCCCTCTAGCGCCACCACCTACAGCCTCCCGCATCCGCCTTGGGATCCTCCCAGATCCGATCCACTAACCCCCCTCGTTCTGCGAACCAACCAACCATCGCTCTCCACCGCTTCCCCTTGATCCACCCAAGCCCATCAATCCAACCCTCCTCGCTCTCCTCGTCGACCAGGGAGACGAGCTCCTCCCGAGCATCCCCTCCTCACCTCGTCGCCCGATGACCAGCGCCGTTGCTGGAAATTTCCACCAGGGACAGCGCCGCCCCGCCTCCCTTCCATTCTTCTTTTTTCCTTCGTTTCTCATCTCGCTTTTTCTCTCGCAGAAGCCTGCCATGGCGTCCAAGAGGCTGCAGGCACCAGTAGCTCCGGTTCCGCGTCGGCTCCACCATGGGAATGGACGGATCCGTCGTCCTCGACCCCAGGACCTCCTCCTATGTGCCTCTCCATCATCATCTCCAGCGCCAAGCCTTGTCCCGCCGGAGCTCCGAGTCCATCTCTGCCCTGCACCAAGTCCCTGACTCCTCTGCTTCGAGCTCCATCCAACAAGCCGCGATGAGGCCGCCTCCTCCCGAACCGCCATGGCGCCCGAGGCCTCCTTGCAGCACCTCCTCGCCAACCCACTACGTCCCGCGCCTGGAGCCGCACCTCTCCATCCCCTGTTCAGCTTGCCTGCAGCTACTGCCGCGTTGTGCTCTGCGTCGAGCTCGCGCGAGCCGTCGAGCGCCCAGCATCCGCGTTGACCAACGGACCTCCCTTCGTCAGATCTAGCCAGCCACGCCCGTGAGGCCCAGCGCTCGAGCCGCTGCTCCACCGACCGGGCCAGGCCAATTGACCAGCCCCGCTGCCCCAAGCCGGCTCCTCTGCAGATGGGCCAAAGCCCACTGGGTGACGCCACCCCCAGCGCCCCACCTTTTTTTCCTGTTGTTGGGCCAGCAGATGCAGCCGGTGTCATGTTTTTTTTTCCAATTCTGCGTTTTAGCTATTTGTCCAGCGAACGTTGTTTTGTAGAAAACCCCCCCAAGCTCCACGCATATAATAACTCTTGAACCGTGCATCTTATTGAAATGTGTTATATATGTAAAATGCTTATAATTTTGTGTAGGTTCATAATTTGCAACTTTTATCCATGTTTAAGATGTCGTTTGCTTAAATTTGCTTAATTGGCATGTTAAAATGACTTAATTCCTAACTTAATAACCATATCTCCAAATTTAATAAACTTTATATGCAAATGGGGTAGAAAAATGCCTAGTTTAACATGGTGACTTTATTTTGCATGTTTAACAACTATAAAATATGGTTTAGGGAAGAACAGTACCAAACCTTTAAATATGCACATGAGGAGTTTCCGGACTTGTTGTTTGTTGTTCCGGCCTCATTTAAACTTTCCTAGACATGTAGTTTTCATTTGCTTCACCCCTTGCCATGCTAACAAACATTTAATGTTGTTGAGTACTTAAGCGGGAGAGAACTAAATAATTGTTGTGGTGTTTTGTCAATATGCAACTCGTTGCATATTGAGCTCCACTTAATTTGTAGGATTGTTTGTGCACTTTGCCATGCCATGCTTCATTAAACCCGACATGCATCATACTTGATTGTGCACCATGCCATGATTATGTGATGGTTGTTTACTAT
Organism: Triticum aestivum; assembly: GCF_018294505.1. Classification (NCBI taxonomy): domain Eukaryota; kingdom Viridiplantae; phylum Streptophyta; class Magnoliopsida; order Poales; family Poaceae; genus Triticum; species Triticum aestivum. The sequence goes on from NC_057803.1 coordinate 350,203,057, forward strand.
GTGGTTTGCTTCTTTCTGATGTTTCTTCTTCGGGTTGGTACCGATAACGTTGCGCTTATGAGGATCCGTTCGACTACGTTCATTTGTCTTCTACATCGACTCGTTCTTCTTCCTTGCGGGATCTCAGGCAAGATGACCATACCCTCAAAATCACTTCTATCTTTGCTTGCTATTTGCTCGCTCTATTGCTGTGCCTATGCTGCGGTACCTACCACTTGCTATATCATGCCTCCCATATTGCCATGTCAAGCCTCTAACCCACCTTTTCCTAGCAAACCGTTGTTTGGCTATGTTACCGCTTTGCTCAGCCCTCTTATAGCATTGTTAGTTGCAGGTGAAGATGAAGTTTGTCCCTTGTTGGAACATGGATATTTTGTTGGGATATCAAAATATCTCTTATTTAATTAATGCATCTATATACTTGGTAATGGGTGGAAGGCTCGGCCTTATGCCTGGTGTTTTGTTCCTCTCTTGTCGCCCTAGTTTCCGTAATACCGATGTTATGTTCCTTGATTTTGTGTTCCTTACGCGGTTGGGTTATAATGGGAACCCCTTGACAGTTCGCCTTCAATAGAAGTCCTCCAGCAAGGTCCAACATTGGTTTTACCATTTGCCACCTAGCCTTTTCTTTTCCCTTGGGTTTCCGGAGCCCGAGGGTCATCTTTATTTTAACCCCCCGTGCCAGTGCTCCTCTGAGTGTTGGTCCAACCTGTCAGCTACCGGTGGCCACCAGGGGCAACTCTGGGCTGGCCTACCGGAACCTTGGACAATCTGGTGTGCCCTGAGAACGAGATATGTGCAGCTCCTATCGGGATTTGTTGACACATCCGTGTGGCTTTGCTGGTCTTGTTTTACCATTTTCGAGATGTCTTGTAACCGGGATTCCGAGTCTGATCGGGCCGTCCTGGGAGAAGGAATATCCTTCGTTGACCGTGAGAGCTTGTGATGGGCTAAGTTGGGATACCCCTGCAGGGTTTGAACTTTCGAAAGTTGTACCTGCGGTTATGGGCAGATGGGAATTTGTTAATGTCCGGTTGTAGAGAACTTGACACTTAACTTAATTAAAATGCATCAACCGCATGTGTAACCATGATGGTCTCTTCTCGGCGGGGTCCGGGAAGTGAACACGGTGTTGGAGTTATGCTTGAACGTAAGTAGTTTCAGGATCACTTCTAGCTCACGAATGTGCTTTACCTTCTCTTCTCGCTCTCATTTGCGTAAGATAGCCACCATACATGCTAGTGCGTGCTGCAGCTCCACCTCATACCTTTTCCCTACCCATAAGCTTAAATAGTCTTGATCGCGAGGGTGTGAAATTGCGGAGTCCCCGTGACTCAGAGTTTACTTCCAAAACTAGTGTGGAGGTGTCGATGTTACCGTGCAGGTGACGCAATCGAGCTCAAGAAGGAGCTCGATGAAGATCGTGTTCGTTGTGTTCATTCGTTTCTAGTTGATCAGTAGTGGAGCCCAGGCGGGGCGATCAGGGATCTTTTGCATTAGGGGTTGTCTTTCTTTATTTGGTTCCTTAGTCGGACCTTGATTGTATTCTGGTTGATGTAATGCTATACTTATGTATTGCGTGAAGTGGCGATTGTAAGCCAACTTTGTACCTCCTTCTTATACAGTACATGTGATGTGTAAAGATTACCCCTCTTGCGACATGCCTACAATGCGGTTATGCCTCTAAGTCGTGCTCTGACACATGGGAGATATAGTCGTATCGTGGGTGTTACAAGTACCCATGACTAGACTCTCTTGTGTGCTACGAATTGATTTCTTTTTGTTTTTTCATCGACGGAAGTGCGAATTGATTTCGTACAATAAAAGTTGGGCTTGTCTGAAAATTTCAACCCGCACCTTGTTACCCCGAAATATTTAAGATATATCTTTGTATCGTTGTGCTCAGAAACACCCTCCACCTCAACCCACGCCTTGTTATTCCAAATTTACAACGAGTGCGAAAACTCCCACCTTTTGTGAAATCCCGACACGTGAAATGCCCGTGATACCCCTGAACCGAAAGAACCGCCTAGCTCAAATCGGTGGGGGTACTTCCGTAACTTACCCCACATTCCGGACAAGCGCGTCCCTAAGCCATGGTTCCCCACTCCCAGCACATCCACCCACCCATTCATACACCGAGGCCGTGAAAACCCGCGAAGCCCCACACACTCCTCCTTCCGCCACCCAGCCGGAGCTTCTTCCCCGACGACGTCGTCCACAGCAACACCTCGACGTCCCTCATCCACCATACCGGATGAGGATCTATCATCGATTTCGTCGTCCCGCCGGTTCAGCCACCCCGTCCTCCACGTCCAAGGAGCTGCCCAACGTTCCCCTCGTCTTTCGGGCCACCTCCATTCCCACACCGCCGTCTTCACCTACACCACCGTAAGAGCATCATCATCACCGTTTCCTCGGATGAAGCTGAGGCCTAATCGAAGCCACCAAAGAGGTTGTACACTAATCACCACATTTTCTTATTGATTCGATCTCACGATGCTGCCGGCGCTCGGTCCCAAGCCGACACAACGTGGCTCCATCCACGCCGGCATCACCGGCCACTTCCTCCACTGCGTCGCTCCCTCGGCGGCGACGTCCACATCAGTAGGAGCTACTGCTGCTTTAGCTCTCGCTCGCGCTGCTGCTCTGCTCTTGCTCTCGGTCCCCTGCTTGGTCTGCTATTGCTCTTGCTCTTTCTCGCGTTGCTGCTTGCTACCTCTTGAGCACTGCGTTGGTTTTCCCCGAAGAGGAAGGAATGATGCAGCAAAGTAGCGCAAGTATTTCCCTCAGTTTTTGAGAAACAATGTATCTAGTAGGGGGCTACGCGCGAGTCCCTCGCACCTGCACAAAACAAATAAATCCTCGCAACCAACGCAAATGGGGGTTGTCAGTCCCTATAAGGCCACTTACGAGAGTGAGATCTGATAGATATGATAAGATAATATTTTTGATATTTTTATGATAAAGATGCAAAGTAAAATAAAGGCAAAGTAGATAGCAAAGGAAATAACTATGTAGTAGGAGATTAATATGATAAAGATAGACCCTGGGCCATAGGTTTCACTAGTGGCTTCTCTCGAGAGCATAAGTATTCTACGGTGGGTGAACACATTACTGTTGAGCAATTGACAGAATTGAGCATAGTTATGAGAATATCTAGGTATGATCATGTATATAGGCATCATGTCTGAGACAAGTAGACCGACTCCTGCCTGCATCTACTACTATTACTCCACTCAGCGACCGCTATCCAGCATGCATCTAGAGTATTAAGTTAAAAACAGAGTAACGCCTTAAGCAAGATGACATTATGTAGAGGGATAGACTCATGCAATATGAAGAAAACCCCATCTGGTTATCCTTGATGGCAACAATAAAATACATGCCTTGCTGCCCTACTGTCACTAGGAAAGGACACCGCAAGATTGAACCCAAAGCTAAGCACTTCTCCCATTGCAAGAAAGATCAATCTAGTAGGCCAAACCAAATTGTTAATTCGAAGAGACATGTAAAGATAACCAATCATACATAAAAGAATTTAGAGAAGATTCAAATAATATTCATAGATAGACTTGATCATAAACCCACAATTCATTGGTCTCAACAAACACACCGCAAAAAGAAGATTACATCGAATAGTTCTCCACAAGAGAGGGGGAGAACATCGTATTCAGATCCAAAAAGAGAGAAGAAGCCATCTAGCTACTAACTATGGACCCGTAGGTCTGAGGTAAACTACTCACACTTCATCGGAGGGGCTATGGTGGTGATGTAGAATCCCTCCGTGATCGATGCCCCATCCGGCGGAGCTCCGGAACAGGCCCCAAGATGGGATCTCATGCATACAGAAAGTTGCGGCGGTGGAATTAGGTTTTTGGCTCCGTATCTGATCGTTTGGGGGTACATAGGTATATATAGGAGGAAGGAGTACATCGGTGGAGCAACAGGGGGCCCACGAGGGTGGAGGGCACGCCTGGGGGGGTAGGCGCACCCCCTACCTCGTGGCCTCCTGTTTCCTTTCTTGACATAGGGTCCAATTCTCCCTGGTCTTGTTCATTGAGAAAATCATGTTCCCGAAGGTTTCATTCCGTTTGGACTCCATTTGATATTCTTTTTCTTCGAAACCCTAAAACAGGCAAAAAACAACAATTTCGGGTTGGGCCTCTGGTTAATAGGTTAGTCTCAAAAATAATATAAAAGTGGATAATAAAGCCCAATAATGTCCAAAACAGTAGATAATATAGCATGGAGCAATCAAAAATTATAGATACGTTAGAGACGTATCAAGCATCCCCAAGCTTAATTCCTGCTCATCCTCGAGTAGGTAAATGATAAAAATAGAATGTTTGATGCGGAGGGCTACTTGGCATAATTTTAATGTAATTCTTCTTAATTGTGGTATGAATATTAAGATCCGAAAGATTCAACACAAAAGTTCATATTGACATAAAAAATAATAATACTTCGAGCATACTAACAAAGCAATTATGTCTTCTCAAAATAACATGGCTAAAGAAAGTTATCCCTACAAAATCATATAGTCTGGCTATGCTCTATCTTCACCACACAAAATATTTAAATCGTGCACAACCCCGATGACAAGCGAAGCAATTGTTTCATACTTTTGACATTCTCAAAACTTTTTCAATCTTCACACAATACATGAGCGTGAGCCATGGATATAGAACTATAGGTGGAATAGAGTGGTGGTCGTGGAGAAGAAAAAAAGGAGAAGATAGTCTCACATCAACTAGGCGTATCAACGGGCTATGGAGATGCCCATCAATAGATATCAATGTGAGTGAGTAGGGATTGCCATGCAATGGATGCACTAGAGCTATAAGTATATGAAAGCTCAAAAAGAAACTAAGTGGGTGTGCATCCAACTTGCTTGCTCATTAAGACCTAGTGCACTTTGCGAAAGCCCATCATTGGAATATACAAGCCAAGTTCTATAATGAAAGATTCCCACTAGTATATTAAAGTGATAACATGAGAGACTCTCTACTATGAAGATCATAGTAACATTGTCCCTTCTCTCTTTTTTTCTCATTTTATTTATTTTTTTATTTGGGCATTTTCACTTTTTTATGGCCTCTTTTCTTTCTCTTTTTTTATTTGGGATTCTTTGGCCTCTTTTATTTATTTTTCGTCCGGAGTCTCATCCCGACTTGTGGGAGAATCATAGTCTCCATCATCCTTTCCTCACTGGGAGAATGCTCTAATTGTGATGATCATCACAATTTTATTTTTCTTACAACTCAACAATTACAACTCGATACTTAGAACAAAATATGACTCTATGTGAATGCCTCCGGCGGTGTACTGGGATATGAAATGATGCATGAGTGACATGTATGAAAGAATTATGAATGGCGGCTTTGCCACAAATACGATGTCAACTACATGATCATGCTAAGCAATATGACAATGATGGAGTGTGTCATAATAAACGGAACGGTGGAAAGTTGCATGGCAATATATCTCGGAATGGCTATGGAAATGCCATAATAGGAAGGTATGGTGGCTGTTTTGAGGAAGTTATATGGTGGGTGTACGATACCAGCGAAAGGTGTGCGGTATTAGAGAGGCTAGCAAAGGTGGAAGGGTGAGAGTGCGTATAATCCATGGACTCAACATTAGTCATAAAGAACTCATATACTTATTGCAAAAATCTACAAGTTATCAAAGCAAAGTATTATGCACATGCTCCTAGGGGGGTATATTGGTAGGAAAAGACCATCGCTCGTCCCCGACTGCCACTCATAAAGAAGACAATAAATAAATAAATCATGCTCCGTCTTCATCACATAACGGTTCACCATACGTGCATGCTACGGGAATCACAAACTTCAACACAAGTATTTCTCAAATTCACAACTACTCAACTAGCACAACTTTAATATCACCATCTTTATATCTCAAAACAATATTCAAGTATAAAACTTATCATAGTACTCAACACACTAATAAGAAAGTTTTATTATTAATCTTGTATACCCAGCATATTAGGATTTTAAGAAAATTACCATGCTATTAAGACTCTAAAAATAATCTAAGTGAAGCATGAGAGATCAATAGTTTCTATAAAACAAATCCACCACCGTGCTCTAAAAGATATAAGTGAAGTACTAGAGCAAAATTATATAACTCAAAAGATTTAAGCAAAGCACATAGAGTATTCTAAAAAATTACAAATCATGTATGGCTCTCTCAAAAGGTGTGTGCATCAAGGATGATTGTGGTAAACTAACAAGCAAATACTCAAATAATACAAGAAGCTCCAAGCAAAACACATATCATGTGGCGAATAAAAATATAGCTCCAAGTAAAGTTACCGATAGAAGTAGACGAAAGAGGGGATGCCTTCCGGGGCATCCCCAAGATTTGGCTTTTAGGTGTCCTTAGATTATCTTGGGGGTGCCATGGGCATCCCCAAGTTTAGGCTCTTGCCACTCCTTGTTCCATAATCCATCAAATCTTTACCCAAAACTTGAAAACTTCACAACACAAAACTTAATGTAGAAAATCTCGTGAGCTCCGTTAGCGAAAGAAAATAAAAGACCACTATAAGGTACTGTAATGAACTCATTACCTATTTATATTGGTGTTATAACTACTGTATTCCAACTTCTCTATGGTTTATAAACTATTTTACTAGCCATAGATTCATCAAAATAAGCAAACAACACACGAAAAACAGAATCTGTCAAAAACAGAACAATCTGTACTAATCTGTAGCTAGCACAAGATTTGGAACCCCCAAAAATTCTAAAATAAATTTCTGGACGTGAGGAATTTATCTATTAATCATCTGCAAAAAGAATTAACTAAATATCACTTCCCAAATAAAAATGACTGCAGTTCTCGTGAGCGCTAAAGTTCCTGTTTTTTACAGCAAGTTCAACAAGACTTTCCCCAAGTCTTCCCAACGGTTCTACTTGGCACAAACACTAATTAAAAACAAAAAACACAAACAAAACAGAGTCTAGATAAATTATTTATTGCTAAACAGTGAAACTAAATCAAGGAATACAAATAAAATTGGGTTGCCTCCCAACAAGCGCTATCGTTTAACGCCCCTAGCTAGGCATAACAAGCAAGAATAGATCTAGGTATTGCCATCTTTGGTAGGCAATCCATAAGTGTCTCTCATAATAGATTCATAAGGTAACTTAATTTTCTTTCTAGAAAAGTGTTCCATGCCTTTCCTTAATGGAAATTAGAATCTAATATTTCCTTCCTTCATATCAATAATTGCACCAATCGTTCTAAGGAAAGGTCTACCAAGAATAATAGGACATGAAGGATTGCAATCTATGTCAAGAACAATAAAATCTGCGGGCACATAATTCTATTTGCAACAATAAGAACATCATTAATTCTTCCCATAGGTTTCTTAATAGTGGAATCCGCAAGGTGCAAGTTTAGGGAGCAATCATCAAAATCACAGAAACCTAACAAATCACATAAAGTCTTTGGAATCATGGAAACACTAGAACCCAACTCACATAAAGCACAACATTCATGATCTTTAATTTTAATTTTAATAGTTTGTTCCCACTCATCATAAAGTTTTCTAGGGATAGAAACTTCCAATTCAAGTTTTTCTTCATAAGATTTCATCAAGGCATCAACGATATGTTTAGTAAACGCTTTATTTTGACTATAAGCATGAGGAGAATTTAGCACGGATTGCAACAAGGAAATACAATCAATCAAAGAGCAATTTTCATAGTTAAATTCCTTGAAATCCATAATAGTGGGTTTAGCAACATCTAGGGTTTTAATTTCTTCAATCCCACTTTTATCAAATTTAGCATCAAGATCAATAAATTCTGAATTCTTGGAACGCCTTCTAGGTAAAGGTGGATCATATTCAGTCCCATCATTATCAAGATTCATATTGAAAAACAAAGATTTAATAGGGGACACATCAACAACTTTTAGATCTTCATCTTTATTTTCATAGGAACTAGAAGAACACGCTCTTATAAAGGCATCTTTCTTATCACGCATCCTAGCGGTTCTTTCTTTGCACTCATCAATGGAAATTCTCATGGGTTTGAGAGACTCATTGATATCATGCTTAGGTGGAATAGATCTAAGTTTCAAAGAATCAACATCAAGAGCAATTGTATCAATGTTCCTAGCCAAATCATCAATCTTAAGCAATTTTTCTTCAATCATAGCATTAAAATTCTTTTGCGAAGTAATATATTCTTTAATATTAGATTCAAAATCAGAGGGAATCTTATTATAATTTCCATAAGAATTGATGTAGGAATTACCATAATTATTAGAGGGATTACTAGGATAAGGCCTAGGATTAAAATTTCCTCTATACGCGTTGTTACCAAAATTGTTCCTACCAACAAAATTCACATCCATAGTTTCATTATTATTCTCAATCAAAGTAGACAAGGTCATATCATTAGGATCAGAAGAAACATTCTTATTAGCAAATAATTTCATAAGTTCATCAATCTTTCCACTCAAAACATTAATTTCTTCTATCACATGCACCTTTTTATTAGTAGATCTTTCAGTGTGCCATTGAGAATAATTAACCATAATATTATCTAGGAGTTTAGTAGCTTCTCCTAAAGTGATTTCCATAAAAGTGCCTCCCGCGGCCGAATCTAAAAGATTTCTAGAAGCAAAATTCAATCCAGCATAAATTTTTTGTATAATCATCCACTGATTTAAACCTTGAGTAGGGCAATTACGTATCATTAATTTCATTCTCTGCCAAGCTTGTGCAACATGTTCATGATCAAGTTGCTTAAAATTCATAATATAGTTTCTAAGAGAGATGATCTTAGCGGGAGGAAAATACTCAGAGATAAAAGCATCTTTGCACTTGTTCCATGAATCAATATTATTTTTAGGAAAAAACGAAAACCAAGCTTTAGCATGATCTCTAAGCAAAAAAGGAAATAGCTTCAATTTAACAATATCATTATCCACATCTTTCTTGTTTTGCATGTCACACAAATCAACAAAGCTATTTAGATGGGTAGCGGCATCTTCACTAGGAAAGCCAGAAAACGGATCTTTCATGACAAGATTCAGCAAAGCAGTATTAATTTCACAAGATTCAGCATCGGTAAGAGGAGCAATCGGAATGCTAATAAAATCATTGTTGTTGGTATTGGTGAAGTCACACAATTTAGTATTATCTTGAGCCATCGTGACGAGCAAGCAAACTAACACACAAGCAAACAAAAAGCAAGCGAACAAAAAGAGGAAAATGGAGAAAGAGAGGGAGGATAGAGAGAGGGCAAATAAAACGGCAAGGGTGAAGTGGGGGGAGAGGAAAATGAGAGGCAAATGGCAAATAATATAATGCGGGAGATAAGGGTATGTGATGGGTACTTGGTATGTTATCTTTTGTGTAGACCACCCCGGCAACTGCGCCAGAAATGGCTCATTGTCGGGAGTCAAATCTTGACTTGCGCGAACCTCCCCGGCAACGGCGCCAGAAATCCTTCTTGCTACCTCTTGTGCACTGCGTTGGTTTCCCCGAGGAGGAATGGATGATGCAGCAAAGTAGCGTTAGTATTTCCCTCAGTTTTTGAGAACCAAGGTTTCAATCCAGTAGGAGGCTACGCGCGAGTCCCTCGTACCTCCACAAAACAAATATATCCTTGCAACCAACGCAAATAGGGGTTGTCAGTCCCTATAAGGCCACTTACGAGAGTGAGATCTGATAGATATGATAAGATAATATTTTTGGTAGTTTTATGATAAAGATGCAAAGTAAAATAAAGGCAAAGTACATAGCAAAGGAAATAACATAGCAAAGATAGACCCGGGGGCCATAGGTTTCACTACTGGCTTCTCTCGAGAGCATAAGTATTCTACGGTGGGTGAACAAATTACTGTTGAGCAATTGACAAAATTGAGCATAGTTATGAGAATATCTAGGTATGATCATGTATATAGGCATCACATCCGAGACAAGTAGACCGACTCCTGCCTGCATCTACTACTATTACTCCACTCATCGATCGCTATCCAGCATGCATATAGAGTATTAAGTTTAAAATAGAGTAACGCCTTAAGCAAGATGACATGATGTAGAGGGATAGACTCATGCAATATGAAGAAAACCCCATCTTGTTATCCTTGATGGCAACAATACAATACATGCCTTGCTGCCCCTACTATCACTGGGAAAGGACACCGCAAGATTGAACCCAAAGCTAAGCACTTCTCCCATTGCAAGAAACACAATCTGGTAGGCCAAACCAAACTGGTAATTCGAAGAGACTTGCAAAGATAACCAATCATACATAAAAGAATTCATAGATGATTCAAATAATATTCATAGATAGACTTGATCATAAACCCACAATTCATCAGTCTCAACAAACACACCGCAAAAGGAAGATTACATCGAATAGTTCTCCACAAGGGAGGGGGAGAACATTGTATTGAGATCCAAAAAGAGAGAAGAAGCCATCTATCTACTAACTATGGACCCGTAGGTCTGAGGTAAACTACTCACACTTCATCGGAGGGGCTATGGTGTTGATGTAGAAGCCCTCCGTGATTGATGCCCCCTCCGGCGGAGCTTCGGAACAGGCCCCAAGATGGGATCTCATGGATACAGAATGTTGCGGTGGTGAAATTAGGTTTTTGGCTCCGTATCTGATCATTTGGGGGTACGTAGGTATATATAGGAGGAAGGAGTACGTCGGTGGAGCAATAGGGGGCCCACGAGGGTGGAGGGCGCGCCTGGGGGGGGGGGGGTAGGCGCGCCCCCTACCTCGTGGCCTCCTGTTTCCTTTCTTGACGTAGGGTCCAAGTCTCCTTGGTCTTGTTCGTTGAGAAAATGACGTTCTCGAAGGTTTATTCCGTTTGGACTCCGTTTGATATTCCTTTTCTTCAAAACCCTAAAACAGGCAAAAAACAACAATTCGGGGTGGGCCTCCGGTTAATAGGTTAGTACCAAAAATAATATAAAAGCTGATAATAAAGCCCGATAATGTCCAAAACAGTAGATAATATAGCATGGAGCAATCAAAAATTATAGATACGTTGGAGACGTATCACTGCTATTGCTCTTGCTTGCGATGCTGCTCTGATTTAGCTACAATTCAGTCGACTGGATCGACTTTTGGGTCAGTCGATTTTTAGGGGGTGGGGGGCTCGCTGCAGTTAAGCTGATAATAAAGACCGATTTTTAGGGGGTACCCCAGTTTCAATTTCAGGTTGGGGGCGGTGGTCGCCGGCAGTGATGGGGCGGTGGCGTGGGGATCGCCAAAGAAAAAGCTCGACAAAGGGGGCCTAGAGGGATGCCCGGGGCGGTGGTGGACCGGCGGTGGGGAGTGGTTTCGGGGTGGGCAGGGCGGTGCACCGCCGACCGTGGGCGGCGGAGGGCGGCGGTTTGGTCGGTGGTGGCTGGCCGCTCAGGGGGTGGAGGTTGAAGTTGAACTTCAGGTCCTCGATTTCGTATCCAACGGCTAGAAAATCGACTGACTAGAGATGAAAAATTCAGACGACCAGCTCTTGCATGCGCTGTGGCCTGCTGCTGTTGCTACTACTGCTTTTCTGCTACTAGCTAGTGCGTTCAGTTTCAACAGTAAGATTCAGTTTCGATAGAAAAATTCAGTTTCGACAACAATATTCAGTTTTGACAGTTAAGTTCAGTTTCGACAATTAAATTCAGTTTCGATAGTTAAGGTAAGAGATGAGCGGCTGATGTATTTTACATCTAGCACATTGTGGTTATGTATTTTACGTCATCTGTTGGAGATGCTAGTACAATTCCACTGAGGTAAACTTTGTCTCTCGTATCCTGCTTCAGCCTCGGCGTCGTACAACTCACTAGAGCTGCTCCAACGACGAAACCCTCCCTCACAGCGGAGCAGTACCCCGGGCTCCATCTCAAGATGCCAGATCATCCTCATTGACCACCCAATAATGTTGAGATCGACATGGCTTCGCCAAAGAGGTTGTACACTTGTTGCATCTCTTTTTTTACTATACATGAATATATATATATATATATATATATATATATATATATATATATATTGTTCATTGAGCACACACAATAACGTGAAATAGAACATCACTAAGTTACTGGCTAATAGATTGCAAAAAGTGATTTTGCAAATGATCCACATTAACCAATATGGATTTCTCAAGGGCAGGGTTATACAAGATTGTTTGGGGTGGTCCTACGAATACATTCACCAATGCTATAAATCCAGGGAAGAATTGCTTGTGTTGAAACTAGATTTTGAAAAAGCATTTGACACCATTGAACACCAAGCAATTATAGACATTCTCAGAGCAAAAGGCTTTGGCAATAAGTGGATCTCATGGATAGAAATAACCTTTAACTCTGCTTCAACTGTTGTAATGCTGAATGGAATACTTGGTAAGAAGATTTACTATAGAAGGGGAGTACCACAAGGAGATCCTCTATCACCTCTGTTGTTTGTCATAGCTGCTGACCTGCTCCAATCAGTAATCAATAAAGCAATGGGAATGGCCTCCTTCATGCACCTCTACAAATAAATTCATGCACTGACTTTCCAATTATCCAGTATGCAGATGACACCTTGTTAATAATGCAAGCTGATTCTAGACATCTCATCTGTCTTAAAGCCCTATTAAACACTTTTGCATCTACCACTGATTTAAAGGTAAATTACCAAAATTCTATTATGGTACCTTTCAATATTCAAGAAGAGAGGGCTCAAATTTATGCTGGAACACTTAATTGCCAGATGGGACACTTTCCATTCACATACCTTGGGCTTCCTTTAGGACTTCACAAACCAACAGTGGAGCAGTGTTTACCACTGGTTAACAGGATTGCAAAAAGACTGGCTGGCATTGCCGCATTCATGACCTATGCAGGCAAATTGTTAATGGTTAAATCAGTTCTGGCATCTCTCACAATTTTCTTCATGAGCTGCTTGGATGTACCAGTGACTATTAAGCAGCAAATCTTGAAATATTTTAGGCACTGCTTATGGAGAGGGCCAGATATGGAAGACCATAGACCAGCTTTAATAAAATGGACTACTGTTAGTAGACCAAAAAGTCAGGGAGGGCTAGGAGTCATGGATATCTTCACATAAAATAAGGCACTGCTTATGAAAAACTTACACAAGTTCTATAATAGACATGACATTCCTTGGGTGAATTTGATTTGGAAGACACATTAAAATGAGGACAAGTTGCTAGGAGATAAAGTAGTAGGTTCTTTCTAGTGGAAGGCAAACTTGCAACTAGTACAACAGTTTAAAGGCTTAGCAAGGTGCAACTTGGGAGATGGCAGAAGTGCTTTTTCTGGTTTGACTTATGGTCTGAGCAACTACTGCAACATCAGTTCCCCCATACTTTCTCTTTTGTGATTAATAACAGACTTATAGTGCAGCAAGTTCTGGCCATAGAATACCTTGAAGTTCTCTTTCACCTTCCATTATCAATGGAGGCTCATGAGCAATTCTTGCTGCTTGAAAATATGTGTTACTCCATGAGGCAATCACAGTACCAGGACCACACAGACACCTAGAGCTACATCTAGGGTAATGAACACTTTTCCTCTGCCAAGGCTTACAATGTTATGATTGGCTTCAAACAAGCCCCACCTCACTTCAACTGGATCTGGGACTCATCATGCCAACCTAAACACAAAATGTTCTTCTGGATACTTTTACATGACAGACTCAATACAAGAAATCTTCTGAGAAGGAAAGCATTTGTGTTAGAAGACTATAATTGTGCCCTCGGGGGGTGCCAACAGGAGGAAACCCTGCATCACTTGTTCTGGGGATGCGCTTTTGCCAAGAGATGTTGGGATCACATCTGCCCCACCAAAACTCCAAATTTATCTATTTTTGAGGCTTTCCAGGACATTAAGGAAAAGCTAAGATTACCTTTTTTGATGGACATAATAATACTTAGTTCTTGGGCTATTTGGATTTCCAAAAACAACAGGATCTTTGAACATATCAACCCCACTTTTCAAGGATGGAAGAACATTTTCCTGATGGAGCTGAAGTTACTCAAGCACAGGATGAGACCAAAGCATGCCAACCAATTCAACTCATGGCTGGTTCTTCAAGGATAGCCTCATTTCTCTTTCTTGGCAGCTTCTTCCTGCCTAGGTCTCTAGCTGTAGCTCTAGCATTAGCCTTTCTCTTAGTCTTCTTTTGGGTTTTTTCTAGCTTCTTAGCTTCCTCTCTTTTCTTCTTCTTTTTTTCTTTTCAGGGGGCTTTCCTCAAGCCCTTGTTGTCTTTTTTTTCTTGTTGCTTTGTACTGCTGGACCTTGCCTTCTGATTATAAAAATTGAAGTGGGGTGTTTTGCTCTACTGTTTATAGTCAAAAAAACGTGAAATACGATTAGTTTCTCCTACAATATGACAAGCAGTGAGGACTCACTTGAATGCCATCATTATTTATCTTTGCATGTTTGAGTTGTGCATTTGTCGATGGCCCTGGGAGTTGAGCTAGTAGGGTAGTGGCCTAGGTCCAAAGTAGTAGAAGTAGGCAAGTAGCAGAAAAACATTTTTTGAGTGTAGCTTTTCCTTGCTCAAGCCTGCCTACTAAAATCACCAGTGCTTGAAAGGAAAAGTGAAGGAAAAACATAGGAATTGGAATGTTTCCTATGGTACTACTATTCATGCATTTGGTTCAAAGGAATGGAGCAAAGGAAAACTGCAGGATTTGTTCCTTTAGTGTGTCCTTGAAAGAAAAATCGTACGGATTTTAATTTCCACTTGTCCTCCTTTTAAAATTCCTATTCATGAAGCACAAGACTAAGAGATAGTAGCATAATAGCATTATAACCGTACATTTTCTTGTGCTTTGACTTAATCTCACCATGCTTCTTTGCATCCTGTGATCTTCCAATTCTTGTGAACCAAACACCCAGATTGGGAGAAATCCTGTGTTTTTAAATTCTCTGTTTTGCACGTGCATTCCTATCCTATTACTGTGTATTTCATACCCCTGCGTTGTTAGAATCCTCCAATTCAAACTAGCCCTTACAGAATTACTTCTCTTATAGATAGTTTTCAAAAAAACCTTGTGTGGCTTGTCCCGCTCCTACTGCGTCGTCGTCCACCCAAGCTCAGCTGCTCCAACTACAGAAGGGTCTAGCACAGCAGGGATCTGGCCTCCAGACTGGTAGCCATGACAACTGCCTTACCATCATCAACCGAGCAGATGACCTCGAGGACTACATGGGTCCGCAAGAAAGGTCGCACTCTTTCATGTCTACTTACGTCGTGGATCGCTTAATATTACGTGCTATTTTGTCGTCCTGTTCACTGATTAGACTCTGAGTCAGCTCCAAACTAATGGTCAAACTTGAGTTTTTAAATGGTTGTGGTGCACATATCGGGGCCACAATCTATAGTATCTATCTACTATCTGGTTAATCTCTGGTGTCTACTATGAGTTTCATGTTGGGTGGGAAACAAACAGTAAAGAAGCCATTATCTGTATTTTTTAACTGAAGCCATTACCTGCCTGCTATCAATGGTTTTCGGTCTATCCACATGTTGCTACCATCACTCTGGATTTCTGCATGCACTCCTTACATAATCTCACTATGTTTTATTCCTATGCATGTCAGTTATTGTACACAATGGAACTGAACATGTAGAGCAATAGAGACGAGCCTTGGGTGGCAATAAAATTTCATGTAGACGTCGCTGCATGGTAGGAGCAAAGGCAGCCCCCTCCACCCATTTCGGATTGTAATCGAGAGGAGGATATATGTTCTGAGGCGGATTCAAAAGGAGAAGACCACTCCTATTTACCCCTTGAGGTCTTTGCTCTAACTTGGCATGCTAATGTTGGTTATATCATGCATATGGTGCCTTGCATTGCTTACTTTATACATCAAATATGTCAACTGCTTAGTTTGGACATGATGTGTGTGAATGCCATCTGTTTAGTTTATTCATCGTTTATGTGAATTATGCAACGCCATCTTGTTTAGCCAGGCATCATATATGTGAACTTTGCAATGCCATCCTGGTTAGCCAGTAATCTTATACGTGAATTATATCAGGCCATCCTTTCTTCGTTACGTATTACATTTGTCAACAATGTTAGTACATTTAACTACTCTTCATGTGCATCAGCCATTTGACACGGTGATGGAAAATTCTGGAGTGAAAATGAGGTCTTCAGAGCAGACTATGCTATCTGACGAAGCGCATATCTCGCTGGTTACGGATAGCTCCTCAAAGGAGGATTCAGAGACAGATGACCAATCCTATTTCCCCCCCGAGGTGTATGCTCTAACTTGGCAGGGTTATGTTGCTCATATCATGCGTATGGTGTCTTGCATTGTATGTCATTTGATTAGTTTAGACATGCTTTGTGTGAATGCCACCAGTTTTGTCCCTAATTACCATATATGTGAATTATGCATTGCCATCTTGTTGCAAGACATTATATATGTGAAATATGCAATGCTATCTTGTTGCAAAGGCATTATATATGTGAATTATGCAATGTCATGCTGTTGAGCCAATCATCATGTATGTGAATTATATCATGCTATCCTTTTTTGTATTACGTGTTCCATTTGTTCACAACGTTTGTATATTCAACTACTCTTCCTGTGCATCAGCCATTTGAAGCGGTGATGGAAGTATCTGGAGTGAAAACAAGGTATTCAGAGCAGACAATGCTACCTGCTGAAGCAGATATCTTGCTAGATACAGAGAGCTCCTTAGAGGAGGATTCGGAGACTGATGACCAATCCTATCCCCCCCCCCCGAGTTCTATGCTCAAACTTGGCAGGCTTATATTACCCATGTCAAGCATGTTGTCTTGCATTGCTTAGTTTTTACATCATATATGGATTTCCATCTGCTTACTTATTTACTATATAAATCGTATATTTGAATTATATCATGCCATCATGTTTACATACACAGCATCTATCTAAATTATGGCATGGCAACCCAATCAACATATTTTGAATTATGTCATTCTATCCGGGAATTATATCATGCTATCATGTTTCCATAGGTGGCATGTATGTGAATTATGGCATGCCAACCTATTTAATAAACACATTATATAGTTATATCATGTCATCCTATTTACAAAGTCATCATATTTTGAACTATGTCTTTCCATCTTTTTTAGTTAGCCATCATAATGTGAAATTGTGTCATGCTATCCTGTTTAGTTAGCCATCATATATGTGAAATTGTGTCATGCTATCCTGTTTGGTTAGACAACATACATGTGAATTATTTCATGCCCTCTTTTATTCCCCACTATCCATTGCACATGTCTATCATACAATGTGTGTACATTCAATTACTTTTCTTGTTTATCAACCATTTGAATTGGAGAGGGTGATGGCAGTATCTAAGGGAGTAACAACACGGTCTTCAGAAAAGATAGTGCTACCAGTTGATGCAGACGGAACCATGGTTGTACTTGCCCAAGAACCAGCCCCGCCACACATAACCCAGACTCTCGTAGATTGTACCCCTACCCAATTGGGCAGAGAACGAGCTACACCCCTTCTATCCCTAACCCCAGCAGATAGTAACCCAGTTCTAGTTGACACAGCACCGTCTCCACCAGAGAGCACCCAAACACGAGTAGTTAGTAAGGGAACTGCAGTGCCAAAGCACAAGGACCACCACTCCAAATCCCAACTCAACGCTTAAAGGATAAGAAGAATTATTCTCAGGTCAGGTTTTTTAGCTATGGTTCATACTCCTTTGCTCTTGCATCACTATATTTACTCAGACCAACTATTTTCGAATTTGAAGGATGGAATTGAAATTCCAATGGTGCAACAGATATGTTTTAAACCTGTTTCTTTAACTGGTTTGCTGTTGTAACTTGCTCGATGTTGATTTTAGTTTCAATTGAATAAACAGTTATGTTCTAATGTTATCCACATTACAAGTGTTGCTATTGCTTTATTGTTTCCCACACGTATATTCTGTCCACTCTGCTTTGTCTTGAACAAATATTATTTGTACTATGTATCTATCTTTATTTGGCAACAAAAACTAGAATGATATAGACCATAAAGTGAACATGGTACATAGATATATGTTTGTTTCATGCTGTTATACTGTGCACTTTACTAATAAACTTATTATAACGCCCTCGATGCGGCTATATCTCCTACGTGTCGAAGCACGACTTAGAGTCACAACCGCATTGAGAGCAATGTCGCAAGTGAGGTAATCTTCACACAACCCATGTAATACATAAGGGAAAGAGATACATAGTTGGCTTACAATCGCCACTTCACACAATACATGAATAAAGCATTACATCATCCAGATACAATCGAGGTCCGACTACGGAACCAAAATGAAAGAAGACTACCCCAAATGCTACACAAATCCCCGATCGACCCCAACTGCGCTCCAATGCTGATCAACTAGAACAAAACAACACAAAGGACAAGATCTTCATCGAGCTCCTCCTTGAGCTTGGTTGCGTCATCCGCATGGTTCAACGGCACCTGCAAACTGGTTTTGGAAGTATCTGTGAGTCACGGGAACTCAGCAATCTCACACCCTCGCGATCAAGACTATTTAAGCTTATGGGTAAGGGTAAAAGGTATGAGGTGGAGCTGCAGCAAGTGGCTAGCATATATGGTGGCTAACATACGCAAATGAGAGCGAGAAGAGAAGGCAAACGCACGGTTGAACAACTATGATCAAGAAGTGATCCTAGAACAACCTACGTCAAACATTACTCCAACATCGTGTTCACTTCCTGGACTCCGCCGGAAAGAGACCATCACGGTTACACACGCGGTTGATGTATTTTAATTAAGGTCAACTTCATGTTTTCTACAACCAGACATTAACAAATTCCCATCCGCCCATAACCGCGGGCATGGATTTCGAAAGTTCAAATCCCTGCAGGGGTGTCCCAACTTAGCCCATCACAAGCTCTCACGGTTAACGAAGGATATTCCTTCTCCGAAGACAATCCGATCAGACTCGGCATCCAAGTTACAAGACATTCGAGACTGGTAAAACAAGTCTAGCAACACCGCCCGAATGTGCCGACAAATCCCGATATGGGCTGCACATATCTCGTACTCAGGGCACACTCAGATGACACATCCTAAGAGTAAAACCAACCCTCAAGTTGCCCCGAGGTGGCCCCATAGTCTTCTCGGTCGGACCAACACTCAGAGGAGCACTAGCCCAGGGGGGGTTTAAAATATTGATGACCCTTGAGTTTGCAGAACCCAAGGGAAAGAAAAGACTAGGTGGCAAATGGTAAAACCAAAGTTGGGCATTGCTGGAGGAGTTTTATTCAAGGTGAAATGTCAAGGGGTTCCCATTATAACCCAACTGCATAAGGAACGCAAAATCCGGGAACATAACACCGATATGATGGAAACTAGGGCGGCAAGAGTGGAACAAAACACCAGGCATAAGGCCGAGCCTTCCACCCTTTACCAAGTATATAGATGCATTAATTAAATAAGAGATATTGTGATATCCCAATAAAATATGCATGTTCCAGCATGGAACAAACTTCATCTTCACCTGCAACTCACAACCCTATAAGAGGGGCTGAGCAAAGCGGTAACATAGCCAAACAACGGTTTGCTAGGACAAGGTGGGTAAGAGGCTTGGTTCAACAATATGGGAGGCATGATAAGCAAGTGGTAGGTATCACATCATAGGCATAGCAAAAGAGCGAGCAACTAGCAAGCAAAGATAGAAGTGATTTCGAGGGTATGGTCATCTTGCCCGAGATCCCGCAAGGAGGAAGAACAAGTCCAGGAAGAAGACAAACGGACGTAGCCGAACGGTTCCTCACAAACGCGACGTTATCGGAACCAACCCGAAGAAGCAACACCAGAAAGAAGCAAACAAATATTAAACAACCACCACATAATTATGGCAGGATGCACAATAAAGTATGATGCATGTCCGGTTTAAAGAGGCATGGCATGGCAAAATGCACAAGCAATCCTACAAATTAAGTGGAGCTCAATATGCAACGGGATGCATATTGATGGAACACCACATTCGAGTTACTTAGTTCGATCTCGTTTATGTACCCAACAAGATTAAATGTTGTTAGCATGGCAAGAGGGTGAAGCAAAGTAAAACTACCTATCTAGTCAAGTTTAAATGAGGCCGGAAGCAACGAACTACAATTCTGGTTAATTCCCATATGCATATATTAGGTTTGGTGCTGTTCTGCCCTAAACCAAATTTTATATTTGCTAAACATGCAAAGTGATGCCACCATGTTAAACTAGGCAAAATTCTACCACATTTACATATAAAGTTTATTAAATTCGGAGTTACGGTTATTTAGTTATGCATTAAAGCATATTAGGATGGCATAGGAGCAAATTTAATCAAACATCATTTTAAACATTTTAAACATAGATGAAAGTTGGATATTATTACTCTACACAAAATTCTAAGCAACTTTCATATATAATTCATTTTAATCCGATGCACCAATTGTGAGTTATTATATGCATGTAGTCTAGGGGGTTTTCTGCAAAACTGTTGTCTCTGGAATAAAGGCAAAATCGCAGACCTGAAAAAAAACAGGAACTGGGCCGAATCTGGCCGGCCCAACAAGAGAAAAAAATCAAGAGGAAGGGGCGCTCGGGGGCTGCTCACCCTGGGCCTGGCCCAGTCGGTGGGAGGAGGGAGGTCTCGCGCTGGCTGGATCGAATCGAGGAGGGGAGGCGCAGTCCAGCGAGGCATCGTGTGGGTCAACGCAACAGCGGCGGCACACTCGATCCCAAACTGTTGCTCGAAGCAGGGAAGCAGGGGCCGATCGCGAGGGACTTGGACGACGACGGTGGA
Organism: Triticum aestivum; assembly: GCF_018294505.1. NCBI lineage: Eukaryota > Viridiplantae > Streptophyta > Magnoliopsida > Poales > Poaceae > Triticum > Triticum aestivum. The sequence goes on from NC_057803.1 coordinate 350,223,885, forward strand.
CTTGGCGCGCACTCCGGCGAGGACGGACGAAGGGGCCAGATCCAGGCGGCGAAGGAGGAACGGCGAAGGCTCGATGGCTTGATGGCGTCCAAGCAGCGAACAGAGGGGGCTTGAGAGAGCTCCTGCTTGATGAAGAAGGAAGCAGAGGCCGGCGGAACCAGTTTCATGCGCCGGGGTAGAGCAGGGGACTCCATGGCGAGGGAAAAACAAAGGCGACGGCTCAACGGCACGGGACTTGGCGCGGCTGCGGATCCTCAGGCGACGTACGGGCGACGAGGAGGTCGCTCCATGGCGACGGGAACCTGCAGGGGGGTCTCTGTAGGCGCTCGAGCGATGAGAAGGTCAGGGTGCCGGCGGGCGGCGTGGTGGGGCTTGCTCCGGTGAGAACGAGGAGGAAGCAGGGTCGGCCGACGCTCGGGACTGCTGCTGCTTCGGTGGTCCGCGGCCATGGCTCCCTGCGAGGAACAACGGGACGGGGAGAGCGATTCAGAGAGAGAGAGAACAGCGGGGAAGGAGGAGAAGGAGGGCACGGCCTGGTTGTGCGAGATGGAAACGCACGGGAGAAGGTGAGATGCGGCCAGCGGGTGGAGGAGGCTATGCCGAGCGCTGGTGAGGGAGCTTCTGCTTCGGCGAAGATCCGGTAGGGCTCGGTTCGGGCGTGCTGGTGGCCTCGATCCGAACAGATCGAGAGGAGGGGATCAGGGGTTAGATGCTGATAGGTGAGGATGGATCCCAAGGGGAATATGGTTGGCGGCGGCTCGATGGGACAAATACCTAGAATTTAGGGTTAAGCAGTTTATATAGCAGCAGGTGGATTAGGTTAGGGGTGATCTAGTCCCTCCGATTGAAATCAGAAGGTTCAGAAAGAATAGGCTATGGAGTCCAAATAATAAAACGGTGACGTTTTGTAGACGTTTGGGGATGATCCGGACACAACGGTGACGACTGTCCGGGTTGGGTCTGGGGAAGTTTCGGACGCGCACGTGAGGGGTTCGATGTACTGTGCAGAGAGGGTTTCGGGGTCTGGCGGTAGACAGCGGACTGTGCAGAAAGCTTTGGGCTGAGAGAAGAGCGGAGAGAGAGACCCGGCGACTGTTTCCAGAGACCGAAAACGTCCGACGTTTAGCCGACTATAATGTAGCTATAGTTATCCGTTGGGCTATCAAACGAACTCCGAATGCGATGAAACTTGGCAGGCGGCCTACCTACAACATAAAAACAACGCATGCCAACTTTGAACCCATTCCGAGAATATTTTCCGACTGCTTATAAAATAATATTTCGGACGTGCCGCGGGCACGTGCAAGTGTGTCTGGGCTCAGAATGGACAACGAAAAGAACTGGGGGAAAACCCGGACGGATGCAGGTTTTGAAAACATGATGATGCAATGCACATGATGACATGACAAGATGCAACACACAAGCAAATGACATGGCAATGACGGCGAAAAATGGAAGACACCTGCCGCATTGGTCTCGGGGCGTTACAACACTCCACCACTATGAGAGGATCTCGTCCCGAGATCTAGAATGGCACCGGAGGGAAAACGGAAGAGAAAGAGGAGAGGTAAAGCTAAGTTGCTTCTTTGACAAACGAATGAAACCACGAGCCTTGAAAAGGTTAAGCCATTGGAAGAAGAATGCAACAAAGAAGAACAAAGTTTAAAGCACTCCGGTAGGGAAGAGGAACAAGGAAGAACAAATTCGGGCAACACTCCGAATGAAAAGAAGGAGGATTCAACAAGAACTTGATAAGATGAGAACATACTTGATGAAATCACAACACACTGCCTTTGGAACTATTGAAAGAATGGAACAAGGGGTAAGAAAGATCTCAGACAGCACTCCGGTTGAGAAGGGAGTCAAAATTTGATAAGATGAGAGAGCTCGAATGAAAACACGACACTCCGGTTGGATGGATAAGAAAAAGAAAGAACATGAACTTCACAATACGAGATGATGAGTGATGAGAGCATCATCACAACGCCTCCGGAAGAAATATATGAATGGAACCAAAATAACAGAGAAGAAGACAACAAGTTCTGCCTGAAATGAATCTGGGAGAGCATCCTTAAAAAGGAGGATTAAACAGAGTTGTTGGGAAACCAACAACGAGGAGAACATGCTTGTTGAGGGCTTATGGAAAACATCTCAAGAACTTGAGGTGAAAACCTGCCATAAATGGAAACAAGATAGGATTGATATGAACAAGGAGACAAGAAACTTATTTCATCGGGAGGATAAAAGAACTTGAGTCATTTATAAGCACCATAATAGCAACAATCCTTATGGAAGGCTTAAGGTGAAACATGACACAAAATAACTCCAATGAAGAGGTTGATGGATTTAAAATACCTCATTCTTGATAACTTTGTGAACCATGAAACATGAACTCACATTATCGAGAATGACATAATACCACCTCCAATGATACGGTAGAAAGAATTGCACTCCGGATTGCAAGATGAAGAAAGCTTGAGCTCCTTTGAAAAGAATCTCAATGAACACTTGGAGAAGGAATTATTTCTTTGATGAACCATCATGTAGCACCTTGATGAAGAACTCCGGTAAACAAAAGGATGACGAAAAAAAGGGAAGTTGAAAACACAAGGTGAAACCTTGTAATGATTTAGATGGATCTCTGTGATGATATAATTGAGAGAACTTGGAACTCCGGGAAAAGAGAGATGAACCAAGTGAAACCAAGAATTGAAGAACCTCCAGAATAGGGAATTGAGTTCACTCGATGAATCAAGAATAAGAATTACATTATGCTTATACTTCACCAATTAAATTGATGACAATCAACGGATTTGGCATATTACTTATTCTCGTAGAAAGGATTAAGATAGATATTGCACAAACTTGAGAAGGTTTTCGACGAATCCACCGGTAGGATTGAAAACAACAAATGAATTGATATGATAACAAGGTAAGATGAATCTTGAACGAACCACCGTAAGAATTTGAGAACAAATGAAGATACTTGAGGGGAATTTAGATAAAAGAGAATGAAGAGATCACGAACTGATTAGAGAATATTGAATGATGCACCGGTAAGATTAGAGAATAATAGTTGAAAGTTGCGAATGAATAAACCTGAATTGATGGACTCCGGATAATCAAACTGAGAAGACTCTTGAATTACTCCGGATGGGTGAAAAGAAATTCTAACAACCGAAACAATTATGGTAGGATGGCAGAGAATGGGGCAAGATTTACAAGAAACTCTTCTTCGGTCTTCAAAAGCAGAGAATGACGATGAGGAACACCACTGAGAATTATTGAGGCACTCCGGAATGAAGAATGAAAAGGTTGATCCAATGATGAAAAGAATTTGAAAGATCTTGGAGAAAAACATTTGACTGATGACAGTTCATTCTTACGTCAAACTTTGGAGAGAATTTGAGAAGCTCCGGTAAAATCAGGCGAGTCAGGTAAGATCCTAGGAAAAGACCTGTGGGTTAGGGCCCACTCAAAAGATACACTGTTGAATGATTTAAAAGATAGATTGCGCCAGTTGAATTAAAAGACTTGAATGAGAGAACATCCTTGAAAGATCTTGAACGAATGCAGAGTGGAAACACAATTCTTCGAGATATCTTGAGCACTCCGGAACAAATGAGTAGCAAGAATTGAATGATTATGAGGTGCACCGGCAAGATAAAACATTTTGAAACGAGGAAATGATACGATCGACAAAGCTTGAATTAAATCCACTGGAGAAGAAAAGAGAATGGAGAATAATGAACTAGTATATCATCTTCAAGAGAGCCACCGAGTAAGAACATGAAGGAAAAGAATGGAGAGACTTCATAATCATAAGATAGATACTAGATAAAGAAATCTTAGTCCTTGAAGAAAAAGGGTGGGTGGGCGGGATAAACAAAGGCAACTTGGAGAAGGATGAAACAAACACCGTTGAGAAGAACTGATACTTGATCTTGCGGATGTTGAGATGATCGGACCCACTTTAAGAGAGACACGCCGTTCGAAAAGAATTGACAACACAATCTCGATGATCAAGAAGGATTAGTATTCATATCAGAGTATGCGAACACCGTTTGGGAAAGGTATGGAATCAACACTTGACATGGAAGCAACTCGAATACCACAACTCAAAACAAAAACAAAGGATTGGCTTGGAAAATAAGCCGGAACAAACATATGATAGAGATTGCGTCCGAAGTTTTCGTGGTGGGGCCTACACGGGCTCGATCGTATAGCACCATCATGTACAAGGCAGTGCACATGACATACGAAGCGTCCCTGAGTCGGCATATCCAAGGACTCTTTAAGACACAACGAGACCACTGTAAAACCAACCGTGGATAGGCAGACCACTAGACGTCGAACCCCAATTTCATATCATATATCCGTCGGAAAGATATCCTAAGAGCTACTTGAATTCCCACTTATAAACTCCTGAAATTTTCCGGTTATGCAATCAGGTGCTGGGGATACAGGGGAAGCATAATATCTCACCCAAAACTAGCAAATCCTACATCCAGCTGTATCCGTCCTTCAACACATAACCAAGAAACCTTCAGAAATCATCTACCTCAACCTTCGAAAAGCATCTGTTATACATGTTATGGCAATACTCCCGAACTCCCGCCCCAGTACTGGGTGGCGTCGAGGTTATCTCACCAACAACTGCATAAAAGAGATTTTTGATGTCGGGGAAACTAAACTCAGGTATTCCAGAACTGCAACGATAAAATTGTGACGACAACACCTCGGAGCTCAACTCCCCGGGACACTGACACAACCCCTAAATGTCAAGAGGCACCAAGAACAATGTTCTCGTCACAAAACCATCGGAATGATTCCATGATACCCGCGTGATCCTAAATTTTTTTTAGTGAAATTTTAGAAGAGAAGAGTCAAAACTCTACGTCAGGATGCCTCACCAGAGCGATGAAGGGACTGGGGAGTAAAAAGAATTCCTAGCTCTCCAATATATATAATTCCTAAATGACTCAAAACATTTTTCTAGACTCAACAACGCCAGCGATTCGATCAAGCAGGGGGCTCCTAAGGTCAGGGAAGGCTCTGATTACCAGCTTATAACGCCCTCGATGCGACTATATCTCCCACATGTCAAAGCATGACTTAGAGGCATAACCACATTGAAAGCATTATCGCAAGTGAGTTAATCTTCACAAAACCCATGTAATACATAAGGGAAAGAGATACATAGTTGGCTTACAATCGCCACTTCACACAATACATGAATAAAGCATTAAATCATCCAGATACAATCAAGGTCCGACTACGGAACCAAAATGAAAGAAGACTACCCCAAATGCTACACAGATCCCCGATCGACCCCAACTGGGCTCCACTACTGATCAACTAGAATGAAACAACATAAAGGACAAGATCTTCATCGAGCTCCTCCTTGATCTTGGTTGCGTCATCTGCACGGTTCAACGGCACCTGCAAACTGGTTTTGGAAGTATTTGTGAGTCACGGGGACTCGGCAATCTCACACCCTCGCGATCAAGACTATTTAAGCTTATGGGTAAGGGTAAAAGGTATGAGCTGGAGCTGCAGAAAGTGGCTAGCATATATGGTGGCTAACATACGCAAATCAGAGCGAGAAGAGAAGGCAAACGCACGGTCGAACAACTATGATCAAGAAGTTATCCTAGAACAACCTACGTCAAACATTACTCCAACGCCGTGTTCACTTCCCGGACTCTGCCGGAAAGAGACCATCACGGTTACACACGCGGTTGATGTATTTTAATTAAGGTCAACATTAGGTTTTCTACAAATGGACATTAACAAATTCCCATCTGCCCATAACCACGGGCACGGCTTTCGAAAGTTAAAATCCCTGCAGGGGTGTCCCAACTTAGCCCATCACAAGCTCTCATGGTCAACGAAGGATATTCCTTCTCCCAAGACAATCCGATCAGACTCGGCATCCAGGTTACAAGACATTTCAACGATGGTAAAACAAGTCCAGCAACACCGCCCGAATGTACTGACAAATCCCGATAGGAGCTGCACATATCTCGTTCTCAGGGCACACTCAAATGAGACATCCTATGAGTAAAACCAACCCTCAAGTTGCCCCGAGGTGGCCCCACAGTCTACTCGGTCGGACCAACACTCAGAGGAGCACTGGCCCAGGGGGGGTTTAAAATAATGATGACCCTTGAGTTTGCAGAACCCAAGGGAAAGAAAAGGCTAGGTGGAAAATGGTAAAACCAAGATTGATCATTGCTGGAGGAGTTTTATTCAAGGCGAACTGTCAAGGGGTTCCCATTATAACCCAACCGTGTAAGGAACGCAAAATCCGGGAACATAACACCGATATGACGAAAACTAGGGCGGCAAGAGTGGAACAAAACACCAGGCATAAGGCCGAGCCTTCGACCCTTTACCAAGTATATAGATGCATTAATTAAATAAGAGATATTGTGATATCCTAACAAAATATCCATGTTCCAACATGGAACAAACTTCATCTTCACCTGCAACTAACAACGCTATAAGAGGGGCTGAGCAAAGCGGTAACATAGCCAAACAATGGTTTGCTAGGACAAGGTGGGTTAGAGGCTTGGTTCAACAATATGGGAGGCATGATAAGCAAGTGGTAGGTATCGCAGCATAGGCATAGCAAAAGAGCGAGCAACTAGCAAGCAAAGATAGAAGTGATTTTCGAGGGTATGGTCATCTTGCCTGAGATCCCGCCAGGAGGAAGAACGAGTCCAGGAAGAAGACAAACGGACGTAGCCGAACGGTTCCTCGCAAACGCCATGTTATCGGAACCAACCCGAAGAAGCAACACCGGAAAGAAGCAAACAACATAGTAAACAACCACCACATAATTATGGCATGATGCACAATCAAGTATGATGCATGTATGGTTTAAAGAGGCATGGCATGGCAAAATGCACAAGCAATCCTACAAATTAAGTGGAGCTCAATATGCAACAAGGTGCATATTGACGGAACACCACATTCGAGTTACTTAGTTCGATCTCGTTTATGTACCCAACAAGATTAAATGTTGTTAGCATGGCAAGAGGGTGAAGCAAATTAAAACTACCTATCTAGTCAAGTTTAAATGAGGCCCGAAGCAATGAACTACAATTCCGGTAAATCCCCATATGCATATATTAGGTTTGGTGATGTTCTGCCCTAAACCAAATTTTATAGTTGTTAAACATGCAAAGTGATGCCACCATGTTAAACTAGGCAAAATTCTACCCCATTTACATATAAAGTTTATTAATTTCGGAGTTACGGCTATGTAGTTATGCATTAAATCATATTAGCATGGCATAGGAGCAAATTTAATCAGACATCATTTTAAACATTTTAAACATAGATTAAAGTTGGATATTATTACTCTACACAGAATTCTAAGAAACTTTCATATATAATTCATTTTAATCCGATGCACAAATTGTGAGTTATTATATGCATGTAGTCTAGGGGGTTTTCTGCAAAACTGCTGTCTCTGGAATAAAGGAAAAATCACAAACCTGGAAAAAAACAGGAACTGGGCTGAATCTGGCCGGCCCAACAAGAGAAAAAAATCAAGAGGAGGGGGTGCTCGGGGGCTGCTCACCCTAGGCCTGGCCCAGTCGGTGGGAGGAGGGAGGCCTGGCGCTGGCTGGATCGAATCGAGGAGGGGAGGCGCGGTCCAACGAGGCATCATGCGGGTCAACGAAACAACGGCGACACGATCGATCCCAAACTGTTGCTCGAAGCAGGGAAGCAGGGGCCGACCGCGAGGGACTTGGAAGACGGCGGTGGACTTGGCGCGCACTCCGGCGAGGACGGACGAAGGGGCTGGATCCAGGCGGCGAAGGAGAAATGGCGAAGGCTCCACGGCTTGACGGCGTCCAAGCAACAAACAGAGGGGGCTTGAGCAAGCTCCTGCTCGATGAAGAATGAAGCAGAGGCCGTCGGAACCATTTTCAGGCGCCGGGAAGGAGCAGGGGACTCCATGGCGAGGGGAAAACAAGGGCGACGGCTCGACGACACGGGACTTGGCGCAGCTGTGGAGCCTCAGGCGACGGACGGGCGATGAGGAGGTCATCCATGGCGACGAGAACCTGCAGGGGGGTCTCTGTAGGAGCTCGGGCGATGAGGAGGTCAGGTCACAGGCGGGCGGCATGGTGGGCTTGCTCCGGTGAGAACGAGGTGGAAGCAGGGTCGTCCGACGCTCGAGACTGCTGCTGCTTCGATGGTCGGCGGCCATGGCTCCCTGCGAGGAACAACGGGATGGGGAGAGCGATTCAGAGAGAGAGAGAGCAGCGGGGAAGGAGGAGAAGGAGGACACGGCCTGGTTGTGCGAGATGGAAACGCACGGGAGAAGGTGAGATGCGGCCAGCGGGCGGAGGAGGCTACGCCGAGCGCTGGTCAGGGAGCTTCTGCTCCGGCGAAGATCCGGTAGGGCTCGGTTCGGGCGTGCTGGTGGCCTCGATCCGAAAAGATCAAGAGGAGGGGATCAGGGGTTAGATGCTAATAGGTGAGGATGGATCCCGAGGGGAAAATGGTTGGCGGCGGCTCGATCGGACAAATCCCTAGAATTTAGGGTTAGGCAGTTTATATAGCAGCAGGTGGATCAGGTTAGGGGTGATCTAGTCCCTCCGATTGAAATCATACGGTTCAGAAAGAATAGGCTAGGGAGTCCAAATAATAAAACGGTGATGTTTTGTAGACGTTTGTGGATGATCCGGACACAACGGTGACAACTGTCCGGGTCGGGTCCGGGGAAGTTTCGGACGCGCACGTGAGGGGTTCGATGAACTGTGCAGAGAGGGTTTCGGGGTCTGGCGGTCGACAGCGGACTGTGCAGAAAGCTTTGGGCTGAGAGAAGAGTAGAGAGAGAGACCCGGTGACTATTTCTGGAGACCGAAAACGTCCGACGTTTGGCCGACTATAATGTCGCTATAGTTATCCGTTGGGCTATCAAACAAACTCTGAATGCAACGAAACTTGGCAGGCGGCTTACCTACAACATAACAACAGCGCGTGCCAACTTTCAACCCATTCCGAGAACATTTTCCGACCACTTATAAAATAATATTTCAGATATGCAGCGGGCGCGTGCAAGTGTGTCTGGGCTCAGAATGGACAACAAAAAGAACTGGGGGAAAAACCCGGACGGATGCAGGTTTTGAAAACATGATGATGCAATGCACATGATGACATGACAAGATGTAGCACGCAAGCAAATGACATGGCAATGACGGCGAAAACTGGAAGACACCTGGCGCATCGGTCTCGGGGCGTTACACTAATTTACCAAAATGAGTTACATATGCAGCATGGTAAACCTGTGATGTGTCTGCTTGTTTCTCTTTTAGAATGCGGACAAAATATCGAAGAATAGTACCCCGTTATGCAATGGTAAAGGAAGTAATGCATATAAGGTTCAAGATAGTGACACATGCCTGTTGGTCTCCAAGAAAGCTGATAAAAACTACCTTGATGATAGTGAGAGAACCCAAAAGTCATGTCTTGATGTAGTGTTCAATTTACTGGCCAAGCTCTTCAAATGCGCTGCCTGAATCAGTTCTTTTTCTTGAGTCTCAGCTTCAAGTTGAAAGACATCGATCAGATGCGCTGCGACAGGAAGATGAAGGACTGAGGAAGTGCCTGCAGAATTCAGATGCATACTTTCTGGTGCAACAACAAGCGCTGGAGGCTTTAAGCACCAAACAAGAGAAAGTTAATAAGCTCGCTAAGCATCTTGCCAGCATTATGGGTACCCAGGATATTGTTTCCTGAGATATTCTGAAGTGGTTGCAATTCTGGACTTGTTTTGCTGCGGCGTTTATTTGCACTGGTCACCAACTTTGACAACCAGTGTATACGATATGCTGCTTTGTTCCCTATATTTGCACTGGTGGCAAATTTGATGCCCAGTGGATGTAATATGTGTAATAGCCATGATAGCCTAGCGTAAGTTGCTTACTTATTTATTTCCTTGTTGTCTTGTTTATTTGTTTTCTTGTTGTCAGTGCTATTCTGTTTCCCCGGTTTTCTAGTGGCCGCAATAACCTATTTTTTAAAGTAGGCCACAATAACCATGGGCTACATATTTACTATAGTGACACTGGGCCTTCTACGGGCCGTAGAAACAATGAACCTTCTACGGGTCGTATCATCAATGGGCCTTCTATGGGCTGTATCATCAATGGGCCTTCTACGGGCCGTATGATCGATTGCCCAAACATGGGCCAATAACATACCGCATTATGGCCATAAACGGGCTAGAGTTGGAATCGTCCGTTCATGGGCCGACCATAATGGGCCGTCATTAATCTGTCATATTTGATGACACTATGAAAACATCCAAATGTATTAACGGGCCACAAATGGGCCGACTGTAACCACGGTCTGAATTTGGCCCACAAGCAGAAAGTAATGGGCCGTAAGTAACCGAATGTTGGAAATGAGCCCAAGAATAAATGGGCCCTGAGAAGGCCGAAACATAACATGGGCTGGAAATAGCCCAACGGTATAATGGACCGTTAATGGGTATAAAGTGATACACTGTTCATTACGGGCCAGTTTCACCACTGGCCGTTAATGAGCCAAGAGTTACAAAGGGCCTCATACGGGCCGAAAGACTTCATGGCCTATACATGGGCTGGGAGTTAAAATGGGCTGGAATCATATTGGACAACCCAGATGACGCTACGGGGCCTAATTCGGATAGGTCATAACGGTCCCTGGGTTAGCGGGCTGTAAATGGCCTATATGCGAATAGGCCATTAATAGGATTTCCGTGTGGGCTTGCCCGCCACCTTTTGACCAAGTCAAACGGGCCAGCCTTTTCACAGTAATGGGCCCCTGTTCGGCCTTGCCACGTGTCGATGTATCATAGGCACCTTCGGTCCAATGAGTGGATGACATCTGTCCCAACGGTGAGCCGGCACATTTTTCCTCTAGCCAATGATGATTTTACACGTGGAAAATCCCCATTAGTCGGGGCTGTTAACGGGTTATCGGATCCAAAACCGAACCTAATATCATAACGATGAGCCGTTATGTTGGATGAAAGCACTTCTATGATGCAGGATTTATTGTCATGGAAGTGGACACTTTCGTGATGATATTTTTGGTAATGTCATGGAACACCTCTACGACAGCACAGGTATGACTATCTTGATTCTCTCATAAAATTGTCATGGATGTACATGCATGACAGAAAACTTGACCTACTGTGACAAACACGTATCATCACGGAAGTGTGTTTGTTTGTAGTGACGCCCATATAATGCGAGACACCACTTTGGAGAGGTATGGAATCAACACTTGACATTGAAGCAACTCGAATACCAAAACTGAACACAAAACGCAGGATTGGCTTGCAAAATAAGCTAGAGACAAATACATAATCCCTCATGCATTCGTTGGAAGTAGAATTATAGGAAACTACTTGAATTCCCACCTGAGAACTCCCGAAACTTCTTGGTTATGCAATCTGGTCCCACTTCTATGCGGAGCAAAATTTCACATAATTCCTAACAGGATATACTACACTCCAATGTTCTGACTGCGTTCAACACATAAGCAAGAAATCTCAGAAACTCATGTACCTCAGAACTTTGAACACACAACAATGATACTAGTCATGGAAGATCATCCATGCTATCTCCTCTAGTACTTAGGATAAGTCACGACACTATTTGGCACCATGAAAAGTATGGCAGCCTTTCGATGTCGGTGTGCTCTGGTATTCCAGAACTGAATTGATAGAGAATGTGACAAGAACCCCTTGGAGATCAACTCCCCGGAAGAAGTCAAGTCAGACAAGAGGCACCAAGACAGAATTCTGTCACATCGATATCACAACGATCCCAACAATACCCGCGGGATCCAAAAAATATATGAGCGAGAAGAGTAGTAGATTAAAACACTTATGTCACAATTCCACACCAGAGCCACGACGGGGATGAGGAGTGAAAAGAATTCCTACTCTCTGATATATATCTAGACTAAAAATAGTTTTTTAGACTCAACAACGACAACGGTTCAATGAATCAAGTGGGCTCCTGTGGTCGATAAAGCTCTGATACCAACTTGTAGCGCCTAAGATGCGATTATATCCTAATCACGTGATGAATTCATGATTGGGGCACAACCGCATTTTGAGCGGATAGCAAGGTGGATATCCTTACAACATGCCATGTACTGAATAGATGAGAATATCCGATAAAGGCATACACTCGCCACAAGCTACAACATGGATACATCAATACATAGCAATCATCATACAGAAGAGAAGGATTCGACTATGGATGAAACCAAGCGAAAAAGAAGAACAACATCCACCCAACTAAACCCAGGCTCCCGACCCGGAACCTATCCCTTGATCGAAGAAGAAGAAGGAGAACTCCATAACAAGCAAGCATCGCTCTCACGTCAGATCGTCGCATTACCTATACCTACTCATGTTGTTGTAGTAATCTGTGAGCCACAATGCATCAGCAATCCCATTACCATGGGTATCAAGACTAGCAAAGCTTAATGGGTATGGAATGGATAAGTGGTGAGGTTGTAGCAAGTACTAAGAACTATATAGTGCCTACCTCACAAGTACAAGATTAAGAAGAGTAACTATGCATAATGATCGCAAACTAGTAATGATCAAGAAGTGATCCTAGGCTACTTACGAATCAGACATAACCCCACCATGTTCTCTTCCTTAATCCCTCGAAAAGAGACAGTCATGGTTACGTACGCGGTTATTCTATTTTATTATGGGTTTAGTGTCAAGTTCTCTACAATTGGATATTATAACTTTCCAAGTCGCCACATAACCGCGGGCATGGCTTCCAAAAAGATTTAACCCTACAGGGGTGTCCCTACTTACTCCATCATAAACTCTCATGATCCACGGAGGAAAAACCTCTATCGCGGGAAAACACGACCACCTATGGGGCCGGGGGTCCCTTGCTGGTTCGGCAGGGGGGCGACACATTGCACAAAGAGTAGACCAGCGTGGGCACATGCGATTTAACTAGGTTTGGGCCACCGTGAGGTGTAAAACCCTACTCCTGCTGTGGTGGATTGCTGGTGGAAAAAGTGGTGGTGGTGCGCAGTACACTTGCTCCGCAAGGGTTGCCTCCAGCAGAAGTGGCTACGCGCGTATGGGGGTGTGGGTTATCCAATCTTCTAACCCCTTATACACTTGCCATGGGCCTCCTTTTAGAGATCAAGGGGTAACCATAGTGGAAAAGTAGTCATTATGCACTGATAAGTAGCAAACAATGCTATCGTACCTAACCCTGCGGGCTGTCAGGGCGCATTAAATGCACCACTTAACGTCACAATGTTGGTTACCCGGCAAGTCTTGCCGGGCTATCTTGCCAGCTCCGCGCCTGCTTGCTTGAGATGTCATAGGACGGGTGAAATCTGTCGGTTTCTCCTGTGGGAAATGGTTGCCATGTGGCGAATGGCTGCCACTTAATAACTTTCTGGCTTGACACCACACTGATCGACGACATCGGTCAGGTAGGAGTGGTTGGTGATGCGATTTTGCCCTACTAGGGCACCTCAATTGTCTGCATCTGGGGGTGGCCTCGCCTCTTGCCGGGCTCGCCTTCTCGGCAAGGGAGGCTTCTCTCTTGACGATATCCTGCTTCCTTGGCTTGTCCTTGTTCCTTCTGATCTGTATGTTGGTCTGTCGAAGTTCTTGGGTTCTTGTTCATCTCGGCTTGGTCTTAAATTGTCCATACATGAGTTAGGGGAAAGCACATACCCCGTATTGTTTTCCCTGACATAAGCCCCCAGGCCTGAGCCACAAGTGTCGCGGGGCACGTTGGGTTAGGCCACAAAAGTGCACGGACATGTGGCAGGAGATAGCTGTGCAGGCCCGTTGTGTCATGGTGACTAGTCAATCCAACATCCACTTCGTGTAATTACTACGCGTCGTGGGGTCGTGCAGCTAAGGTTAAACGACAACTTTCTGAAGTGTCACGCCCCTGTTCTGCTTTTTCTCCTTAAGAGCAGGGAAAAAAGAGTGGCACGATTTGCCTGTCTCCTGCCCCGCTCCCCCACCTTCTTCCTCCACAAGCCAGGCAACAGTTCCTCCCCTCATTCCTTCTGTCAGGACCCCGACTCGATGTCACATCGATCTAGCCGGTAACACCTCATATCACTTTGCGGCCTCACGCACGGTATCCCCACGGGTGTCGCCTTACCTTTGCCCGAGACCGTTTGCGCCTTTTGGCTCACGTATATGATGGCGTCGCTAGCATCCATATGATAAGGAGCCCGGGCTGACATGACTAGTCGTAAACCCAAAGTGGCACAGACTTACAGGGACAGGCATCCATGACCCAGCTTCGAACGTGTCAGTCATCAGCAAGTGGGTCCGGGCTGTAGCACTGGGCTAGCAGGACTCCGGTAAACCGGGCTGTAGCGGGCTAACAGGACTCCGGTACTCAAAGCGTGACATTTCCCCGAAGGGACAGACACAGGAACGAAGAAGGACACATGCCGGCCAGCCTAAGTGTTCCAGAGCAGTAGCAAGCTACCATGGCTCAGCGGTAACACTAGGAGACATTTCCCGGTAAGAGAGGCTACTAAAGATAAACAACTAGATGGTCAGATCCCACACATACCAAGCATTTCAATCATACACACAATATGCTCGATATGTGCAAATACAACGAAGCATCACAACATGACTCTATGACACAAGTACTTTATTTAAGGCTCAGGGAGCCATACATAACATACACAAAGGTACGGGTCTCACGACCCAACATACAAGTCATACAGTCATACAAACCAGCAGCGGAAGTAACTTGTCTGAGTACAGACAACTAGTAAAATAAAAGAGGCTTGGAAAGCCTAGCTATACTACGTGGTCCTTCACAAGCTCAGGGTCACCACCTGGGTCTTTAGCCTACTCGTTGATGTCAACGTCTACATAGAACCCATCAGAAGGGGTTGCAGCGTCTTCTGTAAAAATGTAGATTATAGCAACATGAGTACAAAGGTACTCAGCAAGACTTACATCAGATCCTACATACATGCATATTATCAAGAAGGGTTGGTGGAGTTATTGCAGCAAGCCAGCTTTGACTCTTGGCTAGGCTATCCTACGATACTCCAACTTGAAATGGTTTTGCGCACACGAGTCCACTACTCACCACTTCAATACACTACCGAGGATCCACCTCCGTCTTCCTACGGAAGAGCCATCCTCGGCACTCACACTTATCTTGAGGCTTTTAGTAGTTTCCATTTACTTGTCTATGAACTGTATAGGCAACCAAGTAGTCCTTTACCGCGGACGCGGCTATTCGAATAGATCATGTTAACCCTGCAGGGGTGTACTTCTTCATACATGTTTCCACCACTTAGCGTCTGCACACGACATGTGCTCGGCAGACTTCAAGCGAAAGCCGACGTGGGTGTAGACCACGACCTACCTAAACACTTAAGCCTCTAGTCCAGGTTTATCGCCTATTCAGGTTCCATCCGCAGGGAGTCCGGCCGAGGTTTCCCATACGGCCCCGAACGATGTGAACAGGGTTCCCGAGATACCTAACGGGTATTCGGTACACCCGGCCACGTACCTACCGCATCACAGCCCACCCCTACGGTCAGCGCTGTCCACGGCCTCCAGTAGGCTACAAACACCAGAAACTACTTGCAACTCCTGGACAGAGAGCTAGGGTGAATAAGAAGTCGAGCGGGGTCATATTTCAGGGCCCAATGCATGGTAGTAGCTGTATCTTAAATCACATATACAGATCTCAGTGCTTAAGGTCGGCTTCAATGAAACAACCCACCATGTACTCCTACATGGCCTCTCATCGATACCTTTACCAAATCGTGTTCACCACACCACTCTCATTACCGACATTAACATTTCACTCTAGCCCATCACCCAGATGAACCAGACCTGACACGACTCTAAGCATAGCAGGCATAGCAAGGTAGGAACAACACATACACATGGCTCAATCAACTCCTACACATGCTAGTGGGTTTCATCTAGTTACTGTGGCAATGACAGGTCATGCAGAGGAAATGGGTTCAACTACCGTAGCACACAGCAGTTTGAAACGCGTTGTCTTAATGCAGTAAAAGAGAGCAGGAGCGAGAACATGGGATTGTATCGATATGATCAAATGGTTGGTTGCTTGCCTGATGGTTCGATGCACTGATACGGTTCTTCGTTAGGGTAATCACGGTACTCTTCGGAGGCAGAACCTGTCGCAAAGGACATCGATACACAAGCATCACCAAACAATGTGCAACAATATGATGCATGCATGAAACATGGCAATATGAGTGTGTTGGGCTAATGCAACTAAAACCAGAAGGGTTTGAACAAATTTGAATCATAGATTCAAATTTCAAACTCAAACATGGCCTTTTAAAGTGCTTTTCCTTGTTCTGCTTAAAACATCAATTTAACTTGTTTGATCATGCATGAAAATAGTACAGATGGATAGATTGGATTTTTCTGATCATTTTTCATATATAATTTGTCCAATTTGGAGTTACAGAATAAAAGTTATGAATTTTTGAAGTTTAAATAATATTCTGGAATTTCCTGATTTAAATTAAATCCAGAAATTATAATTATTGCGCCAGCATGACGTCAGCATGACGTCAGTGGTCAACTGCGGCTGGCTGAAGTCAAACCTGACGTGTGGGGCCCACACGTCAGTGACAGGGGGGTTAAACAGAGTTAATTTAATCCTAATTACTAATTAGTGGCGCTGGGGCCCACTAGTCAGTGTCAGGGGGTTAACTAACAGTGGTTAGCGCTAATCCTAATTAGCTACAGGGCTGGGCCCACCTGTCAGGGACTCAGGGGGTGTCCTGCCGTGGTCAAAGTGGGTCAAACCCACCGGCGACGTAATGCCGGCGAGGCCCGAGACGGCGGCGCGATGCGGAATCGCGCTATAGGGCACGGGAGAGGCCGTGCTTGGGCTCGTTGGAAAGCTCTTGCTCCCGCGCGTCGAACGGTGGCCGTGGCTGGGCCTGGGGTGGCCGGAGTCGATGGCGGCGAGCTCGGCTGCGGCCGCCGGAGTTCGAGTGCGGTCGGGATCGGTGTTGCAGGGGGTTTGGGGAGGCGTTAGCGCGTGCTGCGTACTCCTAGTGAGGTGTGGAGCACGATAGTGTGCTCGGTTGGGTGCTACGGTGACCGTGGCCACGGCGGCGACATCGCCGGCGGCGTGGAGCTCTCGGCCAAGGTGGGGCTAGGGCCTAGAGGTCGGGAGAGACCAGGGGAGAAGGGGGAAACGATCCGGGGGCTCACCGCGGAGCTGCAGGGATGGTTAGCGGGCTCGGGGACGCGCTGGAGACGACGAATTCGACGGCGACGATGGTCGGAGCCCGAAGAGGGGAACGGCGACGTGGCGGCGATGCAGGGCTTCCGGGGAGCTGTGGAGCGGTGGGGAGGAAGAGGGGGTCGTGGCGGAGCTTCTGAGCTAGTCGGGGAAGCGAGGGGTGGCCGGAGATGGCTGCTATGGCGAACGGCGGCGACGGGGGTGTTCGGCCGTGTGAGAGAGAGAGCGAGGGGAGGAGGGAGAGCCGGGGGGAGAGTGAGAGAGAGCAGGGGGAGAGGCGTGGCGTCGTCCAGGGGCATCGAGGCGAGGAGGGGAGGGCAGGCAGGCAAGGAGAGAGGTGGCGTGGCGCGGTGGCGCGCGCGCGCGCCGGCCACACTCCCCTCCCTCTGTCGGGACGAAGACGACAGAGGAGGGAGGTGGGCTGGGCCGGCTGCTGGCTGGGCCAGCCAGCTGGCTGGGCCGCACAGTGGAGGAGCCCAGGTAAGCTCCTCCTGTTAATTATTTCTGTTTTTCTAATTTCTGACATTTGTTTTGATTTAAAAAAATATTAAATCATTTATTTAACTTATGCCAATTTTTGCAGGGGCTAGATATATTATTTCAGAGCTCCTTTATAAATGGCATAATATTTGGACATATATTAATATATATAATTAATATATTTCCAAAGCAAATATTTATGCATTAATTCCAAATGCCCAAAATAAATACCTATGAGCTCTTAAAAATATTGGTTTGATTATTATCTCTGTCCAATATTTTCAGAGAGCAACATGAGCATTTTCTTGGACCTTTTTGGAGAAATTTTTATTTGGATCATTTTCAAAAAGATTCTGAGGGTTTCACAGATCCCCATTTCAAGTTTCTGATGAAAGAGTAAACATGATGCAACACTCTAATGCATGGCTAGCTAGGATGTGACAACTCACCCCCACTCAAAAGAATCTCGTCCCGAGATTTGGGTTCCTCCGGGAAGAAGGCGGGATACTCGAGTCGAAGACGATCCTCCCTTTCCCAGGTTGCTTCATCTTCAGAATGGTGCGACCATTGAACTTTGAGAAACTTGATGTTATGACGTCGCGTGGTACGTTCGGCTTGATCGAGGATACGAATGGGGTACTCTCGATATGTAAGATTATCTTGGAGATCAAGCGTTTCGTGGTCCACTCCACGGATAGGATCCGAGAAGCAACGCCTGAGTTGAGAAACGTGGAAGACATCGTGAACTCTGGAGAGGTGCGGAGGTAGTTCCAACTGGTAGGCAACTTCTCCTCGTTTGGCAAGAATGCGAAAAGGTCCAATGTAACGAGGAGCCAATTTGCCTTTGATACCGAAACGATGGGTTCCCTTCAGAGGGGTGACCCGAAGATAAGCCTTCTCGTCAACCTCGAAAGTCATAGCCTTATGTTTTCGGTCATATTGACTCTTTTGACGAGATTGGGCTGTTTTCAACTTTTCACGAACGATACGAACTTGTTCTTCTGCTTCCTGAATCATATCCGGGCCAAAGAATTGTCTTTCCCCGGTCTCTGACCAGTTAAGGGGTGTTCGACATCGTCGTCCATAGAGAACTTCAAAAGGGGCTTTACCCAAGCTAGATTGATAGCTGTTGTTGTAAGCGAATTCGGCAAATGGAAGGCACTTCTCCCAGTCCATTCCGAAAGAGATAACAGAGGCTCGAAGCATGTCTTCTAGAATCTGGTTGACGCGTTCCACTTGACCACTCGACTGAGGGTGGAAAGCGGTGCTAAAGGAGAGACGAGTTCCCATAGCATTTTGGAAACTTTCCCAAAATCGAGAGGTGAAAAGACTTCCTCGATCCGAGTTAATTTCCAAAGGAACACCATGGAGAGACACTATTCGGGAGATGTACAAATCTGCCAGCTGACTAGCGGTTATACTCTCACGAACAGGTAAGAAATGGGCTACTTTGGAAAGACGATCGACCACGACGAAAATAGCATTATTCCCTCTCTTGGTCCTGGGAAAACCGGTAATGAAATCCATACCAATTTTATCCCATTTCCATTCAGGAATAGCTAAGGGTTGAAGGGTGCCAGCAGGCCGTTGGTGCTCTGCTTTTACACGACGACAGACGTCGCAATTAGCAATAAACTGAGCAATTTCTCTCTTCATCCTAGTCCACCAGAACCTCTGGCGTAGGTCCTGATACATCTTAGTACTACCGGGATGAATAGTGAGAGGAGATTCATGAGCTTCTTTAAGGATCAACTGCCGTAGATGCTGGTTCTTGGGAACCACTAGACGGTTCTCAAAGTACACAACACCATGATCATTTGTGGAGAAACAACTAGCACCTCCGCTAGCAATGTTCTCTTTGATTTTAGATATTCCCTTATCTCGCTTTTGGGCAGCGATGATTTGATCCGTAAGAGTAGGTTTTGCTACCAAGGTGGAAAGAAAACCTTGAGGAACAATGTGAAGGTTAAGCTTCCGAAATTCCTCATGGAGAAGCGGTTGACTTTGTTGTAACATCAGGTTGTTACAATAAGATTTACGACTTAGCGCATCAGCCATGACGTTGGCTTTCCCTGGGGTGTAGGTTATTCCTAAGTCGAAGTCTGTGATCAATTCAACCCAACGTCTCTGCCTGAGATTCAAATCCGGTTGGGTGAAAATGTACTTCAGACTTTGGTGATCAGTGAATATTTCGCAACGATTACCGAGGAGGTAATGTCGCCAGGTCTTAAGTGCATAGACTACGGCTGCAAGCTCTAGATCATGAGTAGGATAATTCTCCTCATGTGGGTGCAATTGCCGTGAAGCGTAAGCAATTACGTGTCGATCTTGCATAAGAATGCAACCTAGTCCTTGTCGCGAGGCGTCGCAGTAGATAACAAAGTCCTTGGAGAAGTCTGGCGGTACCAGCACGGGAGCAGAGGTCAGGCGTCTTTTCAGTTCCTGAAAGCTGTGCTCACATGGTGGAGTCCATTCGAACTTCTTATCTTTCTTGAGGAGTTCGGTTAGAGGTTTAGCAACTTTGGAGAAGTTCTCGACAAAGCGACGACAATAGCTCGCTAAGCCTAGAAAACTCCGAACTTGCTTGACCGATTCAGGTGGAGTCCAATTAAGGACGGCTTGAACTCGCTCAGGGTTAACAGCAATACCTTTACCAGATATTACATGACCCAGATAGGTCACTTCTGACAACCAGAATTCACATTTAGAAAATTTGGCATAAAGGCGATGCTCTCGAAGTTTCTTCAACACTAGCCTTAAATGTTCGGCATGTTCTTCCTCGTTCTTGGAGTAGATGAGTATATCATCGAGGTAAAAAACGACGAATTTATCCAAATACTCCATGAAGATTGAGTTCATTAACCGAGAAAAGGTGGCTGGAGCGTTGGTTAAACCGAAGGACATGACGGTGTACTCGTATTGGCCATAACGAGTAACAAAGGCCGTTTTAGGAATGTCCCCGTTTCTGATTTTGATTTGATGGTAGCCCAACCTCAAATCCATCTTGGAGAAGACTGAGGATCCAGCGAGCTGATCGTACAGGTCGTTGATCCTGGGAAGTGGATATTTGTTCTTGATTGTGACCAAATTGACAGGTCGGTAATCTACAACCATCCGGTCCGTACCATCCTTCTTCTTAACGAATAGGACGGGGCAAGCCCACGGAGATGAGCTAGGTCGGATGAAACCCTTTTTCAAGGACTCATCGAGTTGTTTCTTAAGCTCGGCTAGTTCTAGTGGTGCCATCTTATAAGGTCTTCTAGCAATCGGAACGGTTCCGGGGATGAGGTCGATTACGAACTCAACATCCCTGTCAGGTGGAACACCTGGCAATTCCTCTGGAAAGACATCCGGGAAGTCACGGACTACCGGCACGTCCTCAAGGTCTGGCAAAGGGCTGGCGTTAAGAGAATATAATTGTCGCTTGGCTATTCGGTTCAAGACATTGACTATCTTCCCCGAAGGATGGGTGAGTTGAACAGTCCTAGAGAAGCAATCAATTTGGGCATGATGAGCTGACATCCAGTCCATACCCAGAATGATATTAATATCTGAAGATTTAAGGGCTATCAAAGACGCAAGGAAAACAAGTCTGTCGACTTGGATTTCATTTCCATAACTTACCCTAGAGGTCTGCCATCTAGAACCAGGGGTAGAAATTTCCATAGTGGATGGCAAGTCACAGAATGCAACGTTATGCAAACGAGCATAATTTTCAGATATAAAAGAATGAGAGGCTCCTGTATCGAAAAGAACAGATGCCGGGTGGCAATTAACAAGAAGCGTACCGAGAACGACGTTGGGAGCCTCTTGAGCTTCTTCGGCAGAGATACAGTTGACATGGCCACGTGAAGCGGTGACCGGCTTGGCGTGGAACACTTTCCCTGTCGGCTTGCCACGGCCAACAGCTTTAGCAGATTGATTGGGTTTGGTCTGGGGACACTCACGCATATAGTGACCAGATTCCCCACACTTGAAACAAGTCACGGAACTGGTACGTGGAGGAGCATTATTGATTGGACCCCCATAGGGCTTGGCTGGAGCAGACTGTTGAACGGGGCGAGGCGCCTGGAAAGATGGCCTCGGTGTGAACCTGGGTGGCAGGGCGGTGTTGGGTACCCACACGCGGCGCTTCTGAGGACCAGCACCGGATGAGGAACCCATGTCACGGCCATGCTTGCGTGTTGCGTCATAGTCAGTCTGACCAGTTTCAGCACTGATGGCTTTGTTGACAAGTTTTTGAAAAGATGTGCACTCATGCAGACGGAGGTCGCGGCGAAGCTCAGGACTAAGGCCCTTACGGAACCTTGCTTGCTTCTTGGCATCAGTAGACACTTCCTCAGTTGCATATCGGGCGAGATTACCAAACTCCCTGCTATAGGCATCCACAGAAAGTCGGCCTTGGGTGAAACTGCAAAATTCTTCACGTTTACGGTCCATGAGACCCTCCGGAATGTGATGTTCACGGAAAGCCTCGCTGAACTCAGCCCAAGTAGTGACATGGCCCGCTGGGCGCATAGCTCCATAATTCTCCCACCATAGACTGGCGGGGCCTTCAAGATGATATGCAGCAAAGGTGACCTTGTCAGCCTCCGCTACCAGCGCGGAACGCAGTTTGTGAGAGATACTGCGAAGCCAGTCATCAGCGTCGAGAGGCTCGACGGAGTGGTGGAACGTGGGTGGATGTAATTTGATAAAATCACTGAGTGACACCACGTTAGTCCTCTGATGGTGTGCTGTGTTCTGTTCAATACGCTCCAACAAACGGTTGGTCTCCCGCTTGTTTCTCTCAGCTTCCATCATAACCTCGGCTAGTGAAGGAGGATGAGGCAGATTTGCATCCCTGGCTTCACTGCCTTCGGCCTGCTCTTGGGAAGCAGGGTTAGCGCGCGTGTTGACCATCCTAGGTAGCAAGACAATGATTTAGTCAGGATGATAAAATTCCGACATAGGATATAAAATGTAAGGTATAACTCGAAATGCAAGATGATCATCCGTATGACATGGTAAATACAGAAACTGCTTCTTTATTCCATCGTCATACACACCATACAGGGTTTAGTACAAGACCAAACAAAGTACTATTACGGTGAAAGAGGATTACATCTTATCGAAGGCATCCCAAGCTCCTATACATTATTTTTCTACACCTCCGGAAGGAGTACAAACTAGGTCATATCCCACGAGTCACGCGGGACGATAGAAGACACAGCTAGTGCGAACTAGTGATACTACCACTAACTCAGACCGATCCGTAGTAGTCCTCGTAGAAGTCACCTCCATAGCCTGGAAGTTCAACATGATCATCCGGAAACAGACGGTCTCGCGGAGCTTGTGGACCATAGGGGCTAGGATGAGGCCTTGGACCAACAGACGGTGGCCTGCGGGGACCGCGAGGTGGGGTGATGCCTCCTACATCACGCCAAACCATCACGTCCGGCAGAGCAGATCTCACAGGATAGAGATCGCGCATATCTGAATATCCAGCTTGCACCGCCGGTGCGAACCGAGTCAAAGTAGCCCAATGGTCAGCACGGGTATTGAAGAGCTCTAACCTTAAGGCCCGATTTTCACGGTCCTTATCCTCGAGCATCTCAGCAGTGGTGCGAGTCCGTGAATCCTCCTGAGTGGGGTCAGCATAAATAGCCTGGAGATACCCTTGTGCTCCCGGAAGTGATCCTGGCATATACCGGAAATCAGAGTCCCGAAATAGACCAGATCTGACTCGCATAATGGTCATCATAGAGTAGGCGGCGTCCTGCACAGCCATCTCAATAGTAACCCCGAGTCCATAGGAGCAGTGAAGAGGCTCGGTGGATCCAGGATAAGATGGAAATATCCTGACAGTGCAGAGATACTGGCTTTGATTAAAATCTCGGAATTGCTCTTCGACCGTGTACTCGGGATACCAGCGGTATCCAGCCTCAGTCATTACCCTGACCAACTTGGCAGTATGGCCGGGTACATCTAGACATCGAGTCAGGCGAACCACTTGATTGAGGTCGCGAGTGGCCATCTGAAAGCACAGTCATAATGCAAAGGCATTAGAGTTTCTAACAAAATTTCGGCAGCATAACAGCTGTAAATGCTCAAAAAGGATTTTGAGACATTTGACAAAGGATTTCGTACATACTCAACATCATCATATCAAAGTTCTGAAACCATTCTAACAACATAAGGTGGTAGTAGAACTGAACTAGGCTTGTATCCATCAAACCTATAAGGTACTACTGATTAGTAACACGTGATCCTGATAGAGAGAACAGATCCTAATTCCTTAGTCCCCGGTGGAAGAATAGACTGACTCAGATCAGAATGTCATAAGATAAAGGAGTAAAAAGAGCCTTACGTTCCATCCCACAAACAATTCCCCTACATATAACTAAAGAATTTCTAGACTCAACATCGACCAGTTTGGCTTGGAGAACCTACAGGCAGTCCGGCTCTGATGCCAACGCTGTCAGGACCCCGACTCGATGTCACATCGATCTAGCCGGTAACACCTCATATCACTTTGCGGCCTCACGCACGGTATCCCCACGGGTGTCGCCTTACCTTTGCCCGGGACCGTTTGCGCCTTTTGGCTCGCGTATATGATAGCGTCGCTAGCATCCATATGATAAGGAGCCCGGGCTGACATGACTAGTCGTAAACCCAAAGTGGCACAGACTTACAGGGACAGGCATCCATGACCCAGCTTCGAACGTGTCGGTCATCAGCAAGTGGGTCCGGGCTGTAGCACTGGGCTAGCAGGACTCCGGTAAACCGGGCTGTAGCGGGCTAACAGGACTCCGGTACTCAAAGCGTGACATTTCCCCGAAGGGACAGACACAGGAACGAAGAAGGACACATGCCGGCCAGCCTAAGTGTTCCAGAGCAGTAGCAAGCTACCATGGCTCAGCGGTAACACTAGGAGACATTTCCCGGTAAGAGAGGCTACTAAAGATAAACAACTAGATGGTCAGATCCCACACATACCAAGCATTTCAATCATACACACAATATGCTCGATATGTGCAAATACAACGAAGCATCACAACATGACTCTATGACACAAGTACTTTATTTAAGGCTCAGGGAGCCATACATAACATACACAAAGGTACGGGTCTCACGACCCAACATACAAGTCATACAGTCATACAAACCAGCAGCGGAAGTAACTTGTCTGAGTACAGACAACTAGTAAAATAAAAGAGGCTTGGAAAGCCTAGCTATACTACGTGGTCCTTCACAAGCTCAGGGTCACCACCTGGGTCTTTAGCCTACTCGTTGATGTCAACGTCTACATAGAACCCATCAGAAGGGGTTGCAGCGTCTTCTGTAAAAATGTAGATTATAGCAACATGAGTACAAAGGTACTCAGCAAGACTTACATCAGATCCTACATACATGCATATTATCAAGAAGGGTTGGTGGAGTTATTGCAGCAAGCCAGCTTTGACTCTTGGCTAGGCTATCCTACGATACTCCAACTTGAAATGGTTTTGCGCACACGAGTCCACTACTCACCACTTCAATACACTACCGAGGATCCACCTCCGTCTTCCTACGGAAGAGCCATCCTCGGCACTCACACTTATCTTGAGGCTTTTAGTAGTTTCCATTTACTTGTCTATGAACTGTATAGGCAACCAAGTAGTCCTTTACCGCGGACGCGGCTATTCGAATAGATCATGTTAACCCTGCAGGGGTGTACTTCTTCATACATGTTTCCACCACTTAGCGTCTGCACACGACATGTGCTCGGCAGACTTCAAGCGAAAGCCGACGTGGGTGTAGACCACGACCTACCTAAACACTTAAGCCTCTAGTCCAGGTTTATCGCCTATTCAGGTTCCATCCGCAGGGAGTCCGGCCGAGGTTTCCCATACGGCCCCGAACGATGTGAACAGGGTTCCCGAGATACCTAACGGGTATTCGGTACACCCGGCCACGTACCTACCGCATCACAGCCCACCCCTACGGTCAGCGCTGTCCACGGCCTCCAGTAGGCTACAAACACCAGAAACTACTTGCAACTCCTGGACAGAGAGCTAGGGTGAATAAGAAGTCGAGCGGGGTCATATTTCAGGGCCCAATGCATGGTAGTAGCTGTATCTTAAATCACATATACAGATCTCAGTGCTTAAGGTCGGCTTCAATGAAACAACCCACCATGTACTCCTACATGGCCTCTCATCGATACCTTTACCAAATCGTGTTCACCACACCACTCTCATTACCGACATTAACATTTCACTCTAGCCCATCACCCAGATGAACCAGACCTGACACGACTCTAAGCATAGCAGGCATAGCAAGGTAGGAACAACACATACACATGGCTCAATCAACTCCTACACATGCTAGTGGGTTTCATCTAGTTACTGTGGCAATGACAGGTCATGCAGAGGAAATGGGTTCAACTACCGTAGCACACAGCAGTTTGAAACGCGTTGTCTTAATGCAGTAAAAGAGAGCAGGAGCGAGAACATGGGATTGTATCGATATGATCAAATGGTTGGTTGCTTGCCTGATGGTTCGATGCACTGATACGGTTCTTCGTTAGGGTAATCACGGTACTCCTCGGAGGCAGAACCTGTCGCAAAGGACATCGATACACAAGCATCACCAAACAATGTGCAACAATATGATGCATGCATGAAACATGGCAATATGAGTGTGTTGGGCTAATGCAACTAAAACCAGAAGGGTTTGAACAAATTTGAATCATAGATTCAAATTTCAAACTCAAACATGGCCTTTTAAAGTGCTTTTCCTTGTTCTGCTTAAAACATCAATTTAACTTGTTTGATCATGCATGAAAATAGTACAGATGGATAGATTGGATTTTTCTGATCATTTTTCATATATAATTTGTCCAATTTGGAGTTACAGAATAAAAGTTATGAATTTTTGAAGTTTAAATAATATTCTGGAATTTCCTGATTTAAATTAAATCCAGAAATTATAATTATTGCGCCAGCATGACGTCAGCATGACGTCAGTGGTCAACTGCGGCTGGCTGAAGTCAAACCTGACGTGTGGGGCCCACACGTCAGTGACAGGGGGGTTAAACAGAGTTAATTTAATCCTAATTACTAATTAGTGGCGCTGGGGCCCACTAGTCAGTGTCAGGGGGTTAACTAACAGTGGTTAGCGCTAATCCTAATTAGCTACAGGGCTGGGCCCACCTGTCAGGGACTCAGGGGGTGTCCTGCCGTGGTCAAAGTGGGTCAAACCCACCGGCGACGTGACGCCGGCGAGGCCCGAGACGGCGGCGCGATGCGGAATCGCGCTATAGGGCACGGGAGAGGCCGTGCTTGGGCTCGTTGGAAAGCTCTTGCTCCCGCGCGTCGAACGGTGGTCGTGGCTGGGCCTGGGGTGGCCGGAGTCGACGGCAGCGAGCTCGGCTGCGGCCGCCGGAGTTCGGGTGCGGTCGGGATCGGTGTTGCAGGGGGTTTGGGGAGGCGTTAGCGCGTGCTGCGTACTCCTAGTGAGGTGTGGAGCACGATAGTGTGCTCGGTTGGGTGCTACGGTGACCGTGGCCACGACGGCGACATCGCCGGCGGCGTGGAGCTCTCGGCCAAGGTGGGGCTAGGGCCTAGAGGTCGGGAGAGACCAGGGGAGAAGGGGGAAACGATCCGGGGGCTCACCGCGGAGCTGCAGGGATGGTTAGCGGGCTCGGGGACGCGCTGGAGACGACGAATTCGACGGCGACGATGGTCGGAGCCCGAAGAGGGGAACGGCGACGTGGCGGCGATGCAGGGCTTCCGGGGAGCTGTGGAGCGGTGGGGAGGAAGAGGGGGTCGTGGCGGAGCTTCTGAGCTAGTCGGGGAAGCGAGGGGTGGCCGGAGATGGCTGCTATGGCGAACGACGGCGACGGGGGTGTTCGGCCGTGTGAGAGAGAGAGCGAGGGGAGGAGGGAGAGCCGGGGGGAGAGTGAGAGAGAGCAGGGGGAGAGGCGTGGCGTCGTCCAGGGGCATCGAGGCGAGGAGGGGAGGGCAGGCAGGCAAGGAGAGAGGTGGCGTGGCGCGGTGGCGCGCGCGCGCGCCGGCCACACTCCCCTCCCTCTGTCGGGACGAACACGACAGAGGAGGGAGGTGGGCTGGGCCGGCTGCTGGCTGGGCCAGCCAGCTGGCTGGGCTGCACAGTGGAGGAGCCCAGGTAAGCTCCTCCTGTTAATTATTTTCTGTTTTCTAATTTCTGACATTTGTTTTGATTTAAAAAAATATTAAATCATTTATTTAACTTATGCCAATTTTTGCAGGGGCTAGATATATTATTTCAGAGCTCCTTTATAAATGGCATAATATTTGGACATATATTAATATATATAATTAATATATTTCCAAAGCAAATATTTATGCATTAATTCCAAATGCCCAAAATAAATACCTATGAGCTCTTAAAAATATTGGTTTGATTATTATCTCTGTCCAATATTTTCAGAGAGCAACATGAGCATTTTCTTGGACGTTTTTGGAGAAATTTTTATTTGGATCATTTTCAAAAAGATTCTGAGGGTTTCACAGATCCCCATTTCAAGTTTCTGATGAAAGAGTAAACATGATGCAACACTCTAATGCATGGCTAGCTAGGATGTGACACCTTCTTCCGCCGCCGTCCTCACGATCGAATCCTTCTCCCTTCTACAACACCGTAGGAATGGGGAAGAAACCCTTGGAGAAGAAGAAGCCAACCGCCGTGGCAAAGGAGGCCGCCGCCAAGGGAAGAATGAGGTTGGCGGATCTGAACAAGGGACGGAGCGAAGACGTTGTCTTCATCCCATATACTTTGAGCAGCCCCGTTCTTCATGCGAAGTATGGGTATCTGTGGGACATGCCCGTCGAGATGGGGCATGGAACGCCCGTAGTTTATGAAGTGGGGAACGAAGATCTGCTGGAATCCTATCGGTTCTTCGCTGCTTACTTCATCTGCGGCCTCTGTCCCCTCTTCTCCGAGTTCTTCGAGGCAATCATGAACATCTACGGGTTCCATCTCCTCGACTTCATGCCAAACGCAATGGCAACCATGGCCATTTTCACACATTTGTGCAAGAATTTTGTCGGAGTGAATCCCAATGTGGATCTGTTCCGGCGTTACTTCGTCCCATGGGTGGAGAGCAGAGTCAACCGCTCTGGAATCATCAGCTAGATGCCACGTGTGGGAAGGAGGATCTAGGATTACCTCCCTAGGAACCAGCGTGAAAGGTGGGACGAATGGAGAGGGGACTAATGTTGGATCCAGCGAAAGGAAGCCCCCCGAGTTCTGCGAAGCACGAAATGAGTGCGTCGAGCGCGAGAAGTATTAGAGTGCCAAGGGCCTTACCGAGGATAGGTTGCTCCCGGCAATCAACAAGATTACCCGTTTGGCGACAGCCGGGCTAACCATTGAGTATGTGGGGGCGGATTTTCTTCTCCGCGGCATCCCGCTGCTGTAGTAAAGGGATAGACCTGCATGGCTGTACGGCGATGCTGCAGATAGGAAGAGGTTGCTCCCAGGGTTTGCCAACATCTTGTCGGTTTATGGCAACGGCTGGTCGGGCGATCAACTGTTTGGTCGCTTTGAATTGTTCAAGTTCCAAGCAACTGGCATCCCTCTGAATGTCAATTTTGCCCGAGACGAGATATTGAAATGGATACCAGACTATAATGCTTAAGGGGTGTCGGGCACATGGAAGCTCCCCACTCTAGACATAGAACTCCAATGGTCAAGCACCCTAGTGGAGAGGGCCACCAGGGTTGAAGATGGGATGTATAAATGTACCTCCGCTGCAGAGGTGGCGTATATTCTGAAGAGGGTCAAGGAGGATAAGGCGGCCCGCCATGCAGAGATGGAGAAGGCCACAAAGGCCGAGAAGGGCAAAGGGAAGGATGGGGACGAACGCTCTTCCTAGGGTGGCAGTGAGGTGCAAGCCACGGAAGATGCTGTCGCGGAAGAGCTTGCTGGGGATGACTTTGCCGGGCTAGACACCTTAGCCATGGCAGCAACGGAGATCTAGGAGGGAGAAGAGGAGGAGAGGGAGGAGGACGCGGCCGCGACCCCTAAAATTAGTGGCTGGCGGCTAGACCGCAAGCCCCCGCCTCAGACCCAGATCAGCGCACCCGCAGGCGTGCCACAGCCCGAGGGGTGGCGACCTCCAACCCAGCGCCAGCCACCAAGAGGGTGAAGAAGACCTCCACCAAGTCTTCCAAGGTCAAGGTGGCATGTCTCCAATCTCCTCGCCATGCTCATGCCAAGGCTCCTTCCGTCAACCGGCCCGCGGCCGTGGTGGCGGAGTGCAGCCTCCTCTCCGGCTCGAGTTCCTCGCAGAGCTCATCTTCCCCGGAGCTCCTGACATCACGGCAGGCACCAAAGCTGTTGGGGAGTTCCACCCTTCCGTCTTTGAAGAGAGGAAGGGAGTCTGCTCCTCCCACCGAGTTCAACTTGAACACCATGCTCATCACGAAAGAGTAAGGGAGACTTCCATTCGTGGTAGATATCTCTTAGGCTGGCTTGAATGCTTTTGCTGACAAACCGTGTGTTTTTGTTGCCGCCAGCAGGTAAGTGGAGGAGGAAATGGAGACCCTCATCCATCGCTCCCAGAAGAGGCTCCGGCGCCTTGGGTCACTAGAGGGCGTGGAGAGCTCGGCCTTGGCAGGGAAAGATGTAGAGGCCCCAGTACCAAGGCACCAGTCCAGTCCTCGGTCTGGGAGCGGAGACATAGCCCCACCCACCAGAGGCGATGGAGACAACCTCCCTATGCCCTCAAGCGGAGGAGGAGGTGAGACGATGCAGGGTGAGCCCCTCCCCGAAGGGCATGCTTGTCCTACCGCTCGAGCCGAAGAAATCGCCGTGAAAACCTCCACGGTTGAGACTATGTAGAAGGCTGCCAAGTTTAATCCCGCAGAGGACGAAACTCACGACCCGGCAATAGTTCTTGCCGGCGAAACAGGGAACCCTACGCAGAAGACCTACCCAGGTATCTTGCTTAATTCTTCGTTTCTTTCATGCCCTGGTTGCTTCCCCTGGTTTCATTTCACTTGAGACATCCATTTCTTCTTCATTCACTAGCCCTTTCATATGCAGCCCCCCAAACGAAGGAACCAGATCTGCTGGAGGTGGTGGCTGACATAGGAAGGGCTGCAGCAGATGAAGCCACAGAGCTTGCAGCTGCTGAGGGGTAGGACCTTGCTACCGGGGATTTATAGGCTCCTTGGCAGTGACGGAGCATTCTTCGGAGGACACCCTAAATGGGAAGCGGTCGTTGAGGTGAAAATCCCACTTCAGACCATGGGCTCACTCCCCGCCACCGGGACAGTTGCAAAGATTCCGCCACCCTCCTCGAGCGCACTGGCAATGGTGCTTTCACCACCTGGAGCTAAAGCCCCTGACCTGTCCCTGGCCACGGATGCATAGCTCGACGAAGAGCTTCAACGCCTCCTGGATCCGCTTTACCAGGGGGCCGGAGAAGGTGATGAGTCAGCCGCCGTCACCATGGACTTGTCCTTCAGGTAATCCATGGCGGTGGGCATGAAGGAGATGTAGGCCCGACACAACTAGAAGTGGCAAGTGCTCAAGGAGCGGTGTGAGTCTGCCAACAAGGTGGACCAGAAGCTGAAGAACAAGTGTCTAGAGTTGCGTGAGTGGAACGACAAGCAATTCAAGGTGCTCATGAGGCAGCAAGAGGCCCTCCAGATGACGAGGGAGGATGCCATGGCTCGGGAGACACGCTTGGCGGACCGCAAGGCATCTTTGGACGCCAAAGAGTGAGAGATATCCCTCCGGGAAGAGAATCTCGAAGCCACCCTCCACTCCAAGGACGAAAGTTTAGAGGCCCTGGTGTAGCAACACACTAAGGAGTTGGAGGATAAGCATGGAGCTGCTCTAGACACCCTTGCCACTAACCATGCTGCCCAGCTGGAGAAGCTTATTGAAAATCTAGATGCCGTGTGTGCCACCAAGACTGACCTTGACCAGCAGGTGGCTAAGCTGAATGAGGATCTCACCAAAGTCGCCAAAGAGGTGGAGGTGCTCCAAGAATAAGCACGACAGGCGGGGATCCACTTGGCTGATGTGCAGTCACAGCTTTTCTCCAAGACACAACGCCTTGAGGCCGTCAATGGCAACATCACGTATATTAAGGCGACGATCGGCTCGCTGGAGCGGTCAATGGAGTCTCTCGAGTCTAGGCAGCACCTGCTGTCCAAGGATTTGTAAACAGCCAAGTGCCTCTGGCAAGATGCAGATGACAAGTTGAAGAACCAGGTTGACATGAGAAACCTCTGGATCAAGAGCCTGATTTATATTGCCAAACGCCTTGGCGCCCAAGCTGAGGTGATGGGCATGGACGACCCAGCCTTCTCAGTCAGCAAGCAGGAGGTCCCGAGCGTCAAGCTGGGACTCTTCTTCAACAAGCTGATCGACATGGTAAAGGTGCATGAAGAAGCAAGGGCCGAGCGCTTTGCGACCGAGTCCAGGAAGCTTGCCCACAACACCCTCTTCATGGTCCTGAGCAATATCGCATGCCGCCATCCAGAGCTCGACCTCGATGATGGGTTCAATAAGCCACCATTGGGTGCCGACATAACAGCCGCCGAGAAGAAAGCCGCTCCCTGTGCCGATAAGGTTATTCGTGTTTAAGTTGTTCCTCCTAGCCACTGGACCAAGTATCGGGCCTTTGTCGTTTTCGTGGGGCCCTGTAATGAAACATGATATGCATTTTGTGTTTAGTCATTTTGTCTCTAGTGTTCGCGCGAAACTGATATCTCTAGCTGGATTTTAAATATGTGTTTATCCCTTTGAACCCTATATGCTTGCGTTCATATGAGCAATTCTTGTATATGCTGTGGATGCCTGCCGATATGATATTGCAGCGATTGTCGTAAGGGTCCGGCCCTTAACAGTCATCTTGGCGTGCATGCGTGTCGGCAGGTTTTTCCTAGGTAGTCCTCAATGCAGCCTCTCGTCATGCGAGCGTGGCTCTAGATAGGACGATGGTGCAATCAAAGGAACTAGCCAAGGTTCCATCACATGAGGGCTTTCACGATACGAACACTCACTAGGGCTCTAGGATAAACAACTGCAAGGACTTTCAAAGGCATCAATAAGAGGTGATAACGCAAATTTAGCCTCTGTTTCAAGCCCTCTTCTTCCTCTGCCGGGCGGCGCTCCTGGGCGCGCCCGGGGCACTTGGAGGGGCAGAAGCCAATCATGCATTTCTTGCGGCTGGTGAGCATCAGGGCGTAGTGTCGGGCTTCCCTGGTCCTCTTCCCTTTTGCTCCTCTCCCCTCAAGTCAGTGCAGCGGCTGCCACTATGTAGGTCGTGCCAATGTAGGCAGCCTTGCCGGGGCATCAATTGACAGATTCATACCACTGCTTCTTTCAGGATTACCGAACATGGAGGACATACTGGACCAAACGTCACGCGGTAATCGTAGACATCAACGCCGTCGAGGCCAGGGCGGTTCGACTGCTGACGAGGGGGGACGAAGGAGCTCACGCCCGCACGTCTTGTGCCCACTTCTTCGAACGGCGCCCGAATGCCGGGCATGCCATACAGGCAGTGGGGATGGACTGATCGCCATCAGAGGTGGTTCTCGCCGTAATCATGGCTACGGCGAGGCATGCAGATCAGCAACAACGGTGTGGGGATGGACCTGTTTGCTTATGTGTCTTTGTGGGCACCATGATAGGTGATGAAGATGGCGCACAACGCATGCCTTCAGGTTCACGCAAGCGAGCCACCTACCTGTCGCGCCAAAGATGTCGCGGGAAACCACAGCCACCTATGGGACCAGGGGGTCCCTTGCTAAATCGGCAGGGGGGATGCGTTGCAGAAAGAGCAGACCAGCGTGGGGGCAGCGCGGCTCATATCACATAGGTGATTTACCCAGGTTCGGGCCGCCAAGAGGCGTAAAACCCCACTACTGCTTTGGTGGATTGATGGTGGAAAAAGTGGTGCTGGTGCACAATACACATGCCCGACAAAGGTTGCCTTAGGCAGAAGTGGCTACGCGTGTATGGGGGTGTGGGTTATCCAATCTTCTAATGCCTCCTATGGTTGCCATGGGCCTCCTTTTATAGATCAAGGGGTAACCAAAGTGTAAAAGTAGTCATTATGCATTGATAAGATAGCAAACGATACTATCGTACCTAACTCTGCGGGCTGACATGGCGCATTAAATGTACTGCTTAACGTCACATCGTTGGTTGCCCGGCAAGGCTTGCCGGGCTATCTTGCCAGCTCCACGCCTGCTCGCTTGACACGTCGCAGGACGGGCATCATCTGTGGGTTTCTCCTATAGGAAATGGCTGCCATGTGGCGAATGGCTACCACTTAATCACTTTGCGGCTTGACACCGCACTGATTGATGACGTGCGTCGGGTTGAAGTGGTTTGGTGAGGCGATTTTGCCTTGCCAGGGCGCCCATGTTATCTGCACTTGGGGCTGGCCTCTCCCCTTGCCGGGCTCGCCTGCCCAGCAAGGGAGGCTTCTCTCTTGACGATATCCTGCTTCCTTGGATCGTCCTTGGTCCTTCTGATCTGCATGTTGGTCCTTCGAACTTCTTGGGTTCTTGTTCATCTTGGCTTGGTCTTCACTTGTTTGTGCACGACTCAAGGGAAAGCACATACCCCTGTTTGTCTTCCCTGGCAACCTCCATCTCAAGATAACCCGATCAAGCTCAGAATCTCGGCACACAAGACATTTCGATAATGGTAAAACAAAATCAGCAAGACCTCCCAACGTGTCGTCACCCCGATATGAGCCTCACATATCTCCTCTCAAGCCATGATCGGATAGGTCAGCCTACGAGTAAAACCAATCCTCGAGTTGCCCCGTGGTGGCCCCGCAGTCTGCTAGTTTTGGACAAACATTCATGAGGACCATTGGCCTGGGTTGTTGATTAATTATCCTCAGGTACTAGCCAGTCCCTATGCAAGTTTTAGCTATTATTAGGAAAATGGTAAAACCAAAGTTGGGGCTTTCTAGAATAGTTTTACTCAAAGCAAACTGTCAAGGGCTGTCCATAAACCCCGACCGTGTAAGGAATGCAAATCAAGGAACATAACACCGGTATGACAAAAACTAGGGAGGTAGGAGTGGACAAAACACCAGGCAAAAGGTCGAGCCTTCCACCCTCTACCAACTATATATATATGCATTAATTAAATAAGAGATATCACATGATATAAATGTCCCTACATGGAACAACCTACAATAGGCAACACTATAAGAGGGGCTGAGCAAAGCGGTAACATAGCCAAACAATGGTTTGCTAGGAAGGTGGAAAAGGTTAGAGGCTTGACAAACAATTGGTAGGTAGCGGGACATAGCGATAGCATCGAGACACATAGCAAGCAAACATAGTAGTGGTATCCAAGTTAATGGTCATCTTGCCTAAAATCCCGCTAGGAAGAGGACCGAGTCCATGAAGAAGATGAATGGGCATAGTCGAATGAATCCTCACAATCGCAACATAACTAAAACTATCAAGAAGAACCACAACCAGAAAGAAGCAACCAACATGGTAAACCAACAATCAAAAACATGACATGATGCGCAACCAAGTATGATGCATTTCTAGTTTAACGAGGCATGGCATGGCAAAGTGCAACAAACAATACTTCAAATTAAGTGGAGCTCAATATGCAACGACTTGCATATCGACAAAACACCACATTCAATTATTTAGTTTGCTCTCGTTTATGATACTCGTCAATATTAAATGTTAATTAACATGGCAAGAGGTAAAGCATATGCAAACAACTTATTTAAGCAAGTCTAAATGTGGCAAAAACGCAAATAACAATTCTGGAAAATCCCCATGTGCATATTTCGAATTTGGTACTATTCTTCCTAAAACAGAACTGTAATGTTGTTACCATGCAAAGTAAGTGAACCATGGTAATCTATACATTTTGCTACCCCATTTACATATAAAGTTTATTTAATTCGGAGCTATAGTTATTTAGTTATGAAATAGATCATTTTAACAAGTCATTTATGCAAATTAATGAAAACATCAATTTTAAACATTTTAACATGGATGAAAGTTGCAAATTATGGAAGTACATGAAATTCTAATCCTTTTACATATAAACTTTTTGAATGCAGATGCACGGATATTTAGTTGTGTCCATTTAAAGACAAAGTTTTCAAGCAGGAAACAAATAACGTGGGCCGAATGTCGGGCGGACTGGGCTTCTCACCAGAGGGCTCAGCCCATTAAGAAGAGAGGAAGGCCAGCAGGGGGAGCACTTGGGCCGTGCAACTAGGGCCACACAGGCTTGGAGATAGGGCGGCCCGACGAGGCGACAACGCAATAAATGAGCGCTGCTCGTGCGCTCATTCATGTCGCATGGACGAAGGAGAAGGGGGTTGGAGCGATGCGGGGACTTGACGGCAGGGTAGGAGACTGTAGCTTGGAGTAGTTCCGACGAATGGCAACGCCAGACCAGCGGGGGTGCGGAGGAAGCTGGCGGCTTGGCGTCGATGGTGGCTGCTGTTGTGGAGGCACGAGGACAAGGCTGAAGTGTGCTCTGGCAATGCAGGGGACTCCGGCAGGATCGTAGGGATGGAGTGGATGGGCGGATCCGACCTTGGGTATCCAATCTGGCCAGAGGTGGGGCATGGAACGAGGCAGTGACAGAGCTCCATCACGACGGCCATGGGTTCTTGTAAACTCCTGGAGAACAGAGAGGGATGTGTGAGGAGGAAATAGAGAAGAGTAGGAGGAAGGAGGAGAAGGGAGGAGGAGAGGGAGAAGGCAGCGGCATGGGGTCCTGCTGGCGGTGCTGCTTGCGGCGCTATTTACCACGGGTGGCGACGCAAGATGGTTGAGGAGGGTGGCTGGCGTCGGGGTCGCCTGGGAATAACACCGGCAGGGAGAAAGGACGTGTAGTGTCGGGGTCGTTGTTGGTGTTCTGGTAACGGGGGCCCCCAGACTTGCCTGCCTGTGGCCCAAGGTGTGGCTCCGCCAACGGCCCGTACGGCCCATCTTCACCAGCAAACACTCAAGACCCTCGCGAGGGGCCGAGCCTCACGAGGTGGACGACGCAAGACCTCCTCGGGGGCGGCCTCACCAGGTTGGCTCGCGAGGGGCGGAGAGATCAAGGCAAAGGCGACATCATGAGGTTCCTGTGATGCAAGCCATGACAACCGGGGCCAGGCGGGCGCCAGCGCGCATAGTGTCCTCGTTTCCTCTTTGGTGCTAAAGAGGCAAGCATAGGCGAGCAGTCCCGAGGCATCAAGCAAAGGTTTCCATATCAGTGCAACGAGAACAAGAACAGCAGGACAGCAAGACAGAGGTCACCGTGGAGCCCAGGACGGTGTCACAACCAGAGCCTTTGGCAGGCGAAGAACACCTTTAGTTAGGATAACTTGGACTAGTTGTCTCCCTTCAAATTTGGCCGTTGTGGCATCCCTTCCCGACAGCATTTGGGAAGAGGACCAAGGCCTATATAAATAGGGCTAGCCACCATAGTAGAACGGACGAACTAATCCGAGGCCATTCAGATCATACTCATCGACACAAACTCTCCAAGCACAAGAGCACCTCTGCTCAGGAGGCTGTTCTTCCCTTGGAACTGTTCATCCTCAGCCCAAGAGGCAATCCACCACACCACACTGGAGTAGGGTTTTACACCACATCGGTGGCCCGAACCAGTATAAATCTTGTGTCCCTTTGTTCTACGAGTTTGACGCGCTGAGCCTTGAGATCGCGGTGAGGGAGAGTGCAAAGCGGAAGGAGAGATCTTCGTGCACACCCCAGTTTTCGAACCTGAAGGGTTTTGCCGGAACCCGAAATCCGACATTTGGCGCACCACGTAGGGGTGCACTGAAGCTTTCCTTCCGTTGATCACCGCTCCACCGCACCCATGTCAGACGCGCATCGAGCCCGCGCTGAGCGCCGGGCCACCCTCACCACCCGTGTCGCTCAGATAGCCCCTGTCGGCGGGCCTCCCGTTTGTTCTCCATCTCCTGTTGCTAATGCCGCTACCGGCCCGGCAGGAAACAAGCAGCAAGCATCATCACTGCACCTCTCCGTGTGGCGGGATGGCCGCGCCACCACCCCATTGTTGACTTCGGTCAGCTCATCGTCTCACGCTCGCCGAGCACCCACGGATGCACAGGCTGCGCTGCTCATGGCATGCGAGCTCCTGAGCTACCGCCCAGTCGACGACCTCTACGAGGACTGGTTAGACCGCATCGCCAGGCTCGTCAGCGCCACTGGGGGCTCTCCTGCAACATCCCTCTCGCTGCCTCGCCCACCTCCGGCCGCGGGCAACATAGCTCATGGAGCGCCTCCGCCACCTCTGCATCAAGTCGGCGCCCTTGCGCTAAGATGAGTAGTTCATGGAGCGCCACCACCCCCTCCACATCAAGACGGTGTCCTTGCCCCAACACGCGTGGTCCCGAGGCGTGATTTGCCACACCGTGTGCCTGCGCACGAAGAAGGAAGCTGCCAAGAGGTTCCCTAGCAGCAAGAAAACGCTCTAGCGCTCCTGGTGCCACCATGACAAGACCGCGTGCCGCCTGCAGCGGTGGTGCGTGGGCATCCAGGCCAGGCCCCACATCAGCAAAGGGCCCCGGTGTCCACGGCAGGCTGACGCGCCTTCACTCCTCAGCTGCGCACCGTCGTTTGGCCACGGAAGTTCAAGCCAGATCTGCCTTCGCGCTAAGAGGGCACCCCCGACCCCGCTGAGTTCCTGCAACTCTACGAGTTGAGCATCGAGGCGGCCAACGGCGACGAAAAGGTCATGGAAAACTAATTTCGCATGGCTCTCAATGATGGCGCCCGCTCATGCCTCCTGAACCTGCCCGCGGGATTAATCTCCTCCTGGGGTGAGATGCGCAACCGCTTCATTGACAACTTCCAGGGCACTCGCGACCGCCCTCCGGCCGCGGGTGACCGGTGCCGCATCAAGCAACAACGGGGAGAGACCTTGCAGAAGTACATCCAGCCCTTCAACAACGTTCGTCTCAAGATCCCCAAGGTGACTAACAAGGCCATCATCTCAGTGTTTTCCGAGGGCGTCCGTGACATCAAGATGAAGGAGGAGCTCGCCATCCACGAGGAGCTATGCACTCCTCTGGAGCTGTTCAACATAGCAACCAAGTGTGCAAGAGCTGAGGAGGGGCGTTTCTCCCTTCTCGAGCTCCCTGAATTAGCGACCCAGAGGAGAAGAAAGCCAATGCCAAGGACGTGAAGCGCAAGGGAGTAGCCGTACTCGCGGCAGAGTCGGACACGAAGCGCGGCCGGGACCACCCCGAGTCGTCCAAAAGCAGCCGACCATTCTGCGCCTTCCACAACGTACACAGCCACAACACTAACAACTGTTAAGAACTCAGGGCCGTTCGAGATGGATGCTTCGGTCGACGCCCCGAGCGCAATGACCGGGGCTATAGCCAAGGAGGAGGACAAGGTGGAGGACGCTGGGACGACTGCGGACCCCGCCAGGAGTGGCGCGACCGGCCTCGTGAGGACCATTGGCAGGAGCAGCCTCGTGAAGGCGCCTGGTGCGACCAGCCTCGCGAGGACCGTCCTCAGGGTAATCCTGGTCTCCCTCCGCTGCCACCACCACCAAGAAGGAACAACGACCACCATCAGGACGAGGGGGCTGGGGGCTTCCAGGAGCCGCACGACATCGCTTGCATCTTGGGTGGAGCTTAGGACCCAACATCTCAGCGTATCTTCAAGAAGTTTGCTCGCGAGGTGAACACAGCCCTTCCTAGGCTCGAGGCCACGCACCCGCTTAGGTGGTCCAAGTACACCATCACCTTCAGCTCGGCGGACCAGCTCAAGTGCGCGGCGACCGCCGGCGTCCTCCCGATGCTCTATTCACCCGTCATCACCAATGTCCAAGTCAACAAGACCCTCATCGACGGTGGCGCGGGGCTCAGTGTCCTGTCCATCAAGACGTTCGACAACCTTCAAGTGCCCTATGATCAGATGCAGCCCATCAAGCCCTTCTCAGGAGTGACTAACGACTCCACCAGCCCGATAGGGTAGGTCTGCCTCCCTGTCACCTTCGAACAGCGCGACAACTACTGCACCGAGCTCATCGACTTTAACATTGCTCACATCCGTCTGCCGTACAATGCCATCCTCGGGTACCCGACATCAGCCATGGCAGTGACCCACCATGGCTACAATGTCCTCAAGATGCCAGGAAGCAGCGGAATCATCACAGTCCCCTACAAAGAAAGAGATGCAGTGTGCTCCCTCAAAAGTGCCTTCCAAGCAGCAGCAATCGAAGACCCTGACAGCGAGGGCACGGAGTACCCTCCTGAAGCGACCGCCAAGAAGAAGAAGCAACTACTTCGCACAGGGCCTCAGGGGGGGCGGTGTCTCTAACGTCGCCGCCTCAGGATCTGCGCCCATGCCTAGGGCGCCTCCCTCCCTCGCATAGGAAGGCGCGCCCGACGCCCTCCTTGAGCGAGGCTCGGGGGCTCTCTTCTGGAGGGCTTTAGACCTGGCCTACATCACAAGGGAGGCACTCGGGCACTGATACGTCTCCACCGTATCTATAATTTTTGATTGTTCCATGCTATTATATTATCCATCTAGGATGTTATAGATGCATTTATATGATTTTTGGGACTAACCTATTAACCTAGAGCCCAGTGCCAGTTTCTGTTTTTTCCTTTTTTTTAGTATCACGGAAAAGGAAAACCAAACGAAGTCCAATTGACTTGAAATTTCATAGAGATTATTTTTGGACCAGAAGAAGCCCACGGAGTATCGAAGATGGGCCAGAAGAGTCCCAAGGCACCCACGAGGACGAGGGCGCGCCCTACCCCCCTGGGCATGCCCCCTACCTCGTGGTCGCCTCGAAGACCCCACTGGCTTGTTCCCGAGGCCAAAACCTCTTATATATACCCAAACTTCCAGAACATAACCTAGATCAGGAGTTCCGCCACCGCAAGCCTCTGTAGCCACCAAAAACCAATCTAGATCATTCCGGCACCCTAACTGAGGGAGGGAATCCCTCTCCGGTTTCCATCTTCATAATCCCGGTGCTCTCCATCACGAGGAGGGAGTAGTTCACCCTCGGGGCTGAGGGTATGTACCAGTAGCTATGTGTTTGATCTCTCTCTGTCTCATGTTCTTGATTCAGCACGATCTTGATGTATCGTGAGCTTTGCTATTATAGTTGGGTCTTATGATGTATCGCGATCTCTTGTAATGGATTGAGGTTTCCCTTTGAAGTTATCTTATCAGATAGAGTCTTTAAGGATTTGAGAACACTTGATGTATGTCTTGCATGTGCTTATCTGTGTTGACAATGGGATATCACGTGATCCACTTGATGTATGTTTCGGTGATCAACTTGCGAGTTCCGTGACCTTGTGAACTTATGCATAGGGGTTGGCACACGTTTTTGTCTTGACTCTCCGGTAGAAACTTTGGGGCACTCTTTGAAGTTCTTTGTGTTGGTTGAATAGATGAATCTGAGATTGTGTGATGCATATCGTATAATCATACCCACGGATACTTGAGGTGACATTGGAGTATCTAGGTGACATTAGGATTTTGGTTGATTTGTGTCTAAAGGTGTTATTCTCGTATGAACTCTATGATAGATTGACTGGAAATAATAGCTTCGTGTTATTTTACTATGGACTCTTGAATAGATCGATCAGAAAGAATAACTTTGAGGTGGTTTCGTACCCTACAATAATCTTTTTGTTTGTTCTCCGCTATTAGTGAGTTTGGAGTGACTCTTTGTTGCATGTTGAGGGATTCTTATATGATCCAATTATGTTATTATTGTTGAGAGAACTTGCACTAGTGAAAGTATGAACTCTAGGCCTTGTTTCGAAGCATTGCAATACCATTTTCGCTCACTTTTACCACTTTATACCTTGCTATTTTTACATTTTCAGATTACAAAAACCTATATCTACCATCCATATTGCAATTGTATCACCATCTCCTCGCCGGACTAGTGCACCTATACAATTTACCATTGTATTGGGTGTGTTGGGGACACAAGAGACTCTTTGATATTTGGTTGCAGGGTTGTTTGAGAGAGACCATCTTCATCCTACGCCTCCCACGGATTGATAAACCTTAGGTCATCCACTTGAGGGAAATTTGGTACTGTCATACAAACCTCTGCACTTGGAGGCCCAACAACATCTACAAGAAGAAGGTTGTGTAGTAGACATCAAGCTCTTTTCTGGCACCATTGCCGGGGAGGTGAGTGCTTGAAGGTATATCTTTAGATCTTGCAATTGAATGTTTTAGTTTCTTGTTTTATCAATAGTTTAGTTTATAAAAGAAAATTACAAAAAATTGGAATTAAGGTTGCCTCATATGCTTCATCTTTTTAATGTCTTTCGTGAAAATTATGGGAAGGAAAATTGTCCTCAAGTACTAGAAGAAGAATGCATTAGAATGTTTGGCACTAAATATTTGAATGATGAGCATGATTTCAATGTTGTTAGTACAATTCCTTGAATATCCATGATGC
Organism: Triticum aestivum; assembly: GCF_018294505.1. Classification (NCBI taxonomy): domain Eukaryota; kingdom Viridiplantae; phylum Streptophyta; class Magnoliopsida; order Poales; family Poaceae; genus Triticum; species Triticum aestivum. Next base: position 350,266,112 of record NC_057803.1, read on the forward strand.
TAATGATATAGAAAGCCACGAGCTTGGGAAAGCTATGTTTGATGAAGATGATATTTTTTGTCCCCCAAGTTTTGATGAGCAAATTTATTATGATGAAAGCATGCCTCCTATTTATGATGATTATATTGATGAAAGTGGATTTGGAGAGGTCATGACTTTATTTAGTGATGAATCCACTATTTCGAAGGAGGTCCCAATTGATTATGAGAACGAAGTTGCTATCTATGACGATTATTGTGATGACATGTATGCTATAAACAATAATGATAACCATGAAACTTGTCGCCATGATTTTATTTTCAATTGGATTATGCCTCACATGATAGTTATATTGTTGAGTTTGCTCCCACTATTATGAATGAGAAGAATTTTCATTATGTGGTGAGTAGTAAATTTTCTATGCTTGTAGATCATCAAAAGAATGCTTTATGTGATGGTTATATTGTTGAATTCATTCATTATGCTACTGAAAATTATTTTGGGGGAGGAACATATGCTTGTAGGAATTTCAATAATATCAAGTTTCCTCTCTATGTGTTGAAAATCTTGAAATTATGCTTGCTTTGCCTTCCTATGCTAGTTGATTATTGCTCCCATAAGTTGTTTGCTCACAAAATCCCTATGCATAGGAAGTGGGTTAGAATTAAATGTGCTAGTCACATTCTTCATTATGCTCTCTTTATGTTTCAATTATTATCTTTTATGTCAGCATCATTGAAATCATCATGCCTAGCTTGGGGTGTTAAACATTAGCACTTGTTGGGAGGCAACCCAATCTTTATTTTTGTTCTTTGCTTTTTTTGCTCATGTTTAGTAATAAATAATTCATCTAGCCTCTGTTTAGATGTGGTTTTATGTTTTAATTAGTGTTTGTGCCAAGTAGAACCTTTGGGAAGACTTGGGCGAAGTCTTTATGATCTTGCTGTAAAAAAAGAAACTTTTCGGCGCTTGAGATTAGCTTCCATTTTTTACTGTAGAGTGAATTTAGGTTGATTCTTTTCGCATATGATTAATGGAAAAATTCCTCAGGTCCTCTAATTTATTTCAGAATTTTTGGAGTGACAGAAGTATTCGAATGATACAGATTACTACAGACTGTTTTGTTTTTGACAGATTCTGTTTCCATCGTGTTGTTTGCTTATTTTGATGAATATCTGAGTAGAATCGGAAGGTATGAACCATAGAGAAGTTCGAATACAGTAGATATTAAAAAATATGAATTTAGAATGATTTCACAACAGTACCTAAGTGGTGATTTATTTTCTTATACTAACGGAGCTTACAAGTTTTCTATTAAGTTTTGTGTTGTGAAGTTTTCATGTTCTGGGTAAAGATTCGATGGACTATGGAATAAGGAGTGGCAAGAGCCTAAGATTGGGGATGCCCAAGGCACCCCAAGGTAATATTGAAGGACAACCAAGATCCTAAGCTTGGGGATGCCCCGGATGGCATCCCCTCTTTCGTCTTCGTTCATCGGTAACTTTGCTTGGAGCCATATTATTATTCACCACATGATATGTGTTTTGCTTGGAGCGTCATTTTTTTTGCTTGTTGTTTGAATAAAATACCAAGATCTGAAATTCTTAAATGTTAGAGAGTCTTCACATAGTTGCATAATTATTCGACTACTCATTGATCTTCACTTATATCTTTTGGAGTAGTTTGTCATTTGCTCTAGTGCTTCACTTATATCCTCTTAGAGCACGACGGTGGTTTTATTTTGGAGAAATAGATGAACTCTCATGCTTCACTTATATTATTTTGAGAATCTTTAGAACAGCATGGTAGTTTGCTTTGGTTATGAAACTAGTCCTAATATGATGGGCATTCAAGATTGGTATAATAAAAACATTCATATAGAGTGCGTTGAATACTATGACAAGTTTGATACTTGATGATTGTTTTGAGATATGAAGATGGTGATATTAGAGTCATGCTAGTTGAGTAATTGTGAAATTGAGAAATACTTGTGTTGAGGTTTGCAAGTCCCGTAGCATGCACGTATGGTAACCGTTGTTTGACAAATTTGAAGCATGAGGTGTTCTTTGATTCCCTTCCCTATGAGTGGCGGTCGGGGACGAGCGATGGTCTTTTCCTACCAATCTATCCCCTAGGAGCGTGCGCATAATGCTTGGTGTTTGATGACTTGTAGAGTCCATGGATTATACGCACTCTCACCTTTACATCATTGCTAGCCTCTTCGGTACTCTGCATTGCCCTTTCTCACCTTGAGTGTTGGTGCAAACTTCTCCGGTGCATCCAAACCCCGTGATATGATATGCTCTATCACACATAAGCCTCCTTATATCTTCCTCAAAACAGCCACCATACCTACCTATTATAGCATTTTCATAGCCATTCCGAGATATATTGCCATGCAACATTCCACCGTCTCGTTTATTATGACATGCTTCATCATTGTCATATTGCCTTGCATGATCATGTAGTTGACATCATATTTGTGGCAAAGCCACCGCTCATCATTTTTCGTACATGTCACTCTTGATTCATTGCCCATCCCGGTACACGGCCGGAGGCATTCATATAGAGTCATATTTTGTTCTAAGTATCGAGTTGTAATCCTTGAGTTGTAAATAAATAGAAGTGTGATGATCATCATTTAGAGCATTGTCCCATGTGAGGAAATAAAAAAGGGAAAAAAGAGAAAGGCCAAAAAAAGAGAAGGACAAAAAAATGAAAGAAAAAGAGACAAGGGGCAATGCTACTATCCTTTTACCACGCTTGTGCTTCAAAGTAGCACCATGGTCTTCATGATAGAGATACTCTTGTTCTGTCACTTTCATATACTAGTGGGAATTTTCATTATAGAACTTGGCTTGTATATTCCAATAATGGGCTTCCTCAAATGCCCTAGGTATTCGTGAGCAAGCAAGTTGGATGCACACCCACTTAGTTTGTTTTGTTGAGCATTCATACATTTATAGCTCTAGTGCATCCGTTGCATGGCAATCCATACTTCTTCCATTGACATCAATTGATGGGCATATCCCAAGCCCGTTGATTAGCCGCGTCAATGTGAGAATTTTTTTAATCTTCTCCACATAACCCCCATCACTATATTCTATTCCACACATAGTGCTATGTCCATGGCTCACGCTCATGTATTGCATGATAGTTAAATTTTTTTTGAGATTACTAAAGTATGAAACAACTGTTTGGCTTGTCATTGAGGTTATGCATGATGGGAGCATTTTTATGTGACAAAAATGAAGCATAGCCAAACTATATGATTTTGTAGGGATAAGCTTTCTTTGGCCATGTTATTTTGAGAAGACATGACTGCTTATTTAGTATGCTTGAGGTATTATTATTTTTATGTCAATATTAAACTTTTGTATTGATTCTTATGGATCTGGATATTCTTTCCACAATAAATAGGATTGCATATATAAATATGTTAGGTAGCATTCCACATCAAAAATTCTGTTTTTAGCATTTACCCACTCGAGGACGAGCAGGAATTGAGCTTGGGGATGCTTGATACGTCTCCAACATATCTATAATTTTTATTGTTCCATGCTATTATATTATCGATCTAGGATGTTTTATATGCTATTTTATATTATTTTTGGGACTAACCTATTAACCTAGAGCCCAGTGCCAGTTTATGTTTTTTCCTATTTTTGAGTATCGCAGAAAAGGAAAACCAAACAAAGCCAATTGACCTGAAATTTCACGGAGATTATTTTTGGACCAAAAGAAGCCCACGGAGTATCGGAGATGGGCCAGAAGAGTCCCGAGGCACCCACTAGTGTGGGGGGCCCGCCCTACCCCCCTGGGCGGGCCTCCTACCTTGTGGCCGCCTGGAGACCCCCATGACTTGTTCCCGACGCCAAAACCTCTTATATATACCCATACTTCCAGAACATAACCTAGATCGGGAGTTCCGCCGCCGCAAGCCTCTGTAGCCACCGGAAACCAATCTAGACCCGTTCTAGCACCCTGCCGGAGGGGGAATCCCTCTCCGGTGGCCATCTTCATCATCCCGGCGCTCTCCATGACGAGGAGGGAGTAGTTCACCCTCGGGGCTGAGGGTATGTACCAGTAGCTATGTGTTTGATCTCTCTCTCTCATGTTCTTGATTCAGCACGATCTTGATGTATCGCGAGCTTTGCTATTATAGTTGTATATTATGATGTTTGTCCCCCTCTACTCTCTTGTAATGGATTGAGTTTTCCCTTTGAAGCTATCTTATCAGATTGAGTCTTTAACGATTTGAGAACACTTGATGTATGTCTTGCATGTGCTTATCTGTGGTGACAATGGGATATCACTTGATCCACTTGATGTATGTTTTGGTGATCAAGTTGTGAGTTTCGTGCCCTCGTTAACATATGCATAGGGGTTGGCACACATTTTCATCTTGACTCTCCGGTAGAAACTTTTCTTTGAAGTTCTTTGTGTTGGTTGAATAGATGAATCTGAGATTGTCTGATGCACATCGTATAATCATACCCACGGATACTTGAGGTGACATTGGAGTATCTAGGTGACATTAGGGTTTTGGTTGATTTGTGTCTTAAGGTGTTATTCTAGTGCGAACTCTATGATAGATTGAACGGAAAGAGTAGCTTCATGTTATTTTACTACGGACTCTTAAATAGATTGATCTGAAAGAATAACTTTGTGTGGTTTTGTACCCTACAATAATCTATTTGTTTGTTCTCCTCTATTAGTGACTTTGGAGTGACTCTTTGTTGCATGTTGGGGGATTCTTATATGATCCAATTATGTTATTATTGTTGAGAGAACTTGCACTAGTGAAAGTATGAACTCTAGGCCTTGTTTTGAAGCATTGCAATACCATTTTTGCTCACTTTTACTACTTGCTACCTTGATGTTTTTATATTTTCATATTACAAAAACCTATATCTATCATCCATATTGCACTTGTATCACCATCTCTTCGCCGAACTAGTGCACCTATACATTTTACCATTGTATTGGGTGTGTGGGGTACACAAGAGACTCTTTGTTATTTGGTTGCGGGGTTGTTTGAGAGAGACCATCTTCATCCTACACCTCCCACGGATTGATAAACCTTAGGTCATCCACTTGAGGGAAATTTGCTACTGTCCTACAAACCTCTGCACTTGGAGGCCCAACAACGTTTACAAGAATAAGGTTGTGTAGTAGGCATCAGGCACCACATGGAGGGGTGCTTCACGACATGTTTCCCTCAGGAGGGCACTGGGCGAGGAGCGACTGGCACTCAGGAGTTCATCGTCAAGGCCACCCAGGAGCTTCAGGAAGGAAGACTAATATGCGGCGACCGCCGCCTATCGGTGTCAAACCCGACAGATCTCGGGGTAAGGTATCCCGAATTGTGCGTCTAAGGATCGATGGTAACAGGAGACAGGGGACACAATGTTTACCCTGGTTCGGGCCCTCTTGATGGAGGTAATAACCGACTTCCTTCTTGATTGACTTTGATGAGTATAGGGGTTACAGGAGTTGATCTACCTCGAGATCGTATGTTGTGGTCTAAACCCTACAGGTATGATGAGTAATGTCATAATAATCTACCGACTAGCCTGGCCTATGATAACAAGAGTCCTAGTCGAATACGCAGGTGGAGAGGAGTCCTTGTCTTGAGCACCAAGTCTTGTGGAATCTTCCTCGTATATGTCTTCGGCTGTCCGAACTGGCCCATGAGTAACCGGCCATGGGGGTCTCGGCCCAATCCAACTGATCGGGAGATGGTGTGGTGAGTACCCCCTAGTCTAGGACACCGCCAGTAGCCCACTGAACCGGTCTTCAAGTTGGGGATGCTCCTCAGTTCTTCCGAACTGTTCTTCGTCTTCGGTTGTCGGTCATGAAAACTAGTTCAACAAATCTTCCCATCTTCCATCTTGAGGATTGTCGAGCTAAATCTGAAGATCTCACACGTCAGGTATCCGAGGAGCTCTTTAAGTCTTCGGCCTTTATTAATGCCTTGTTATTTTTATGCGACACCTCGGGTTTGAAGTCGGTCCCGGGCGGCAGTGTCCTCTCGCGTGCGATCTCCAACGCCGGACTATATTCGAGGTATCTTTTGTAGACGAGCACCAACGCCGAAATGCTTTCGAGCTCCAACACAGGAATGTATCCGAGCTCCAACGCCGGACTATGTCCAAGCTCCAACGTCGGATGATATCCGAGGTGTCATAGATCACCTTGTTTTAGAAAAGTTGAAGGAGTTTAGCCGAGATTAATGCCGGAAATGCGCTCTATGGAGCCAGCCACTAGCGCCCGAGCTTTATGCCGGACTGCTTCCGAGGTGGTGCACCACCCCGACTGTGAGCCGATTTTTTGTCAATATTTTTGATTGGTGCAATTTATTCTCTGCCGAGATATATAGCCGGTAGCCCTCAAGGTGTGTATCGGTCTAAAACCCGAGATGCACCTGAAGGATGACATAAGACCGCTGATCCCAGTAGCTAAAAGTGCGTTATATCGACTAGAGGGGGGTGAATAGGCGATTTTTATGAAATTCTTCATTGAGGAATTTGCCGGTGAGGAAATTCCTTAGCGAAGAACTACTAGTAGCGGAATAAGTACTCAAAAGTAAACATAACAGAATACAAGCATAGTCATCATGATGAAATGAAGACAGGCACAGAGTACAGGAAGCGTAATCACAGGATAACACAGGATGAAGACAAACAGACTGAAGAAACTGAACTGAGGAAATTGAGAAAGTCTTCAGTCAAAGTCTTCAAACACAGATATGAACAAACACACAGCACAGTTATGAGGAAATGAAAGAGTTGAGGAAATAGAACCAGTAAGCTTGGTGAAGACAATGATTTGGTAGACCAGTTCCAAATGTTGTCTCAGTTGTACGTCTGGTTGGAGTGGCTGAGTATTTAAACTCGAGGACACACAGTCCCGGAAACCCAGTCCTGAACACGTAGCTCAGGACACCCAGTCCTCACCGTATTCTCCTTGAACTAAGCTCACACAGACCTCGTCCAATCACTCATGGTAAGTCTTCAGGCGAGTTCCAAACCTTCACAAACTTGGTCACTCGGCGATCCACAATTCCTCTTGGATGCTCTAGACGATGACGCCTAACCGTCTGGAAGAAGCACAGTCTTCAAAGGTAACAAGCGTTGGATCCACTCAGGATCAATCTCTTCAGTGATGCTCAATCACTTGGGGTTTGTAGGTGTTTGGGTTTTGGGTTTTTGGTTTTTCCTCACTTGATGATTTTCGCTCAAAGTCCTCAGAAGATGGGTTGCTCTCAAATGACAAGTGTCAGTTTCTCTTGGAGTAGCCAACCAGCTAGTGGTTGTAGGGGGCGGCTATTTATAGCCTAGGGAGCAGCCCGACATGATAAGACATAAATGCCCTTCAATGATATGACCGTTAGGTGGATAGATATTTTCGAATAGCTGGCGCATAGGACAACAACAGTCAGAATTTTGAGTAGCAAAATCCTCAGGGCTATCATGTTCCTCACTATGTAGGCAATCCGCACTAGCGAATTCCTAACTCCTCAGTCAGGACAAATTCCTCAGAGACCAGAAGAACTTCGTCTCTCTCACTGAAGAAATTGACTGAACTGTATGAGATTTCCAATGGCTTCACTCGAAGGGATTGGTAGGTGTAGGATTTTGAGTTGAGCATCACATGGAAATTTTTCCTTAGTATTTCCTCGACCCCCTTTAACAGTACGGTGTTTCCTATGACTCAAGAAAGATAAAAACAAAACTATGAAAACAAAAGTATTCAAGCTTCATATTCCTCGCATGAATATCAAGTCTTCACGGACACACCAATTTCTTCACTTTCAAAGTCTTCATGAAAGTCTTCAGAAATACCAAAATCTTCAGTCGAAGATATTCATTTTTAGGGGTCGACTTTTCCTGTAAATATCAAACTCCTCATAGACTTATAGACATGTGTACACTCACAAACGCATTAGTCCCTTAACCTATAAGTCTTCAATACACCAAAATTACTAAGAGGCACTAGATGCACTTATAGTAGCCGCTAAGACTCAGGTTGATTTGCAAAATTGGCCTGAGGATCAACTCCTAGCTCGGCAAAATACTTTGGGACACAAAAAGCGGTGTGCAAAGAACTCGAGACTCAGGTTGGGTGCGGCCGGCCAACCTCAGGATCGTAATCTCCTCAAAAACTATATCGCAGTTAAATTTTCTGCACTGGATTGCCAATGCAGTAGCCCCCGAGACATTGCTTGGGTTGCAACACCAGATCAGGGGATCCATGTACCCCTTTAATATTACTAAATGATAAGCCCGAAGCCTAGTAGCCCCCGAACCTTAATGCGGGCACGGGTGTCCCAATTAAGGATTGATATTCAGAGTAAAAACACAAATTATGTGTAATGATTCTATGTATACAAGTACTTTACATCATTAATGCTCAGATCCGCATTGTACAAAACTTTGTTGACCGACCATCGGCTTCCACCTCCTCGGCCAGTAGCCGAGGAGTGTTTGTCCTACTTTATAAACCGGTTATAAGTGCAAAGATTTATGGAAAACAAGGAAATCCGGCCATACGGTTTTATAAACAAAGGTATACACAGAGATATGATATATTATTTAATGTAAGAACCATCTTCCAAGGTAAATAGTCTCGCTATTGGTTCCTTTCTTTGGGTCGTCATGCTTATCATGATCATGAAACCTCACCTCCGATCAATGTGGGAGGAAAATATTGAGGATTAAGTTCGGGGAAAGTTCCCGAACTCTGTGGTATTAATGAACCGAAATTTTTAATACCGTCATTGCCGACCAATGTGATCCTTTAAGATCACTAGCTTTCGGCTTCACCTAGTCTGAGGTACTAACTCAGATGACCTGGTAGTAACAATCACAGAGGTGCTCCCTTTACCGCCTAGCCGAACAATCGGGAACGTAGGGGTAAGCACAGGAGCCAGGCAACCCAGCTTGGCAAAAATCTTAAGTCAAATTGATGCATATTTATGGCTTTATAACAATGATTACGAAACTAGCCCTCGTATATAAAATACGAACGTCGATGATATATTTATTTTGACTCCGTTGCAACTATTTATCTTTTGAAAGTGGCCCATCGTCGGCTTCTACCCCTTTGTAGATACTACGCAGGGTGTTTCCGCAATAACAAGACAACCCTTAGCCGACATCTTGGTGCCCGAAGGCGGTTGTGTTAGCGGAAACGAGGCAATCAGATATGCGGGCTTTATAACTTTCACTAAGTCATATGAGCTTTAAACTAGGGAAGATAGCTACGAGCATCGGTTAGTGTTTGGCGACAGCCGAGGTCAAGCCATAAACACTTTGGCCAATGTTATGAACGGCCCGTCATTTAACATAGTCATCGGATCGCAGACCAGTTTATGCTTATTGTGACAGTCAATTTTAAGATTTCTCCACTGAGGTGGTTAACCATGCGAGCGGGAAGCACAATCGAAGTGGTTCTACCTTTGCACACCTAGCCGAACAAAGCGGAAAGTAGGAGGCAAGCGCAGGAGCAGGGCAACCCAACTATTGATCGAAGACACAATTCCAAACCGATGCATATTTAGCAATATCCAAGAATGTTTTTGCCGAATCTCTAAAGGTGTCCGGCGTTGCACCGCGAGACTTATGCTGGAAACACACAAATAGTTTTAAAGTGCCATAATCTTGGAAAACCAAAAACCTCAGTAAAAACTTGACGTCCGAACAAGATCAAGTGTTCGGTGCCAATCCGAAAATTGGAAGAAAAAAATGTGCTTCTGCCATGCTTTAACATGACACACCCGATATCAACACTTCAAGCGGGCCAGCCTACGGCTTCGAGCTCCTTATCCCAAAGGTGGAGTACTTCTTCGAGGCCCGTTTAGCAAACTAAACTTGAGTGGTTTTTTAGAGAGAAGACAGGCTATCCGGCTATTGACCATACACTCGAGTCGAAAAAGGAGCGGCAGAAATAGACTTTGCAACGACCCAAAAGAAAACACATTTACTATAAAATAGCTCATATAAATTTTAGGAGCCCCCAAGTGACTTGGGTAAAAGAATTTTATGTATAATGATTGTATGTACCGATGTACTTATATCATATCTGTGTTCACCCGAACTTTAAACGCGTCTTAACCGACCATCGACTTCTCCCTCTTCGGTCAAGTACCGAAAAGTGTCATGTACTCCACCTGTCGAAACCATCGACGGTGTTTTCGATAACCATGCAATCAGGCCATAAGGCTGTAACACACAAAGCGTGCTCAGGGAACTTATGCTATATTACTGATGAAGTGTAAGAAGCATCTTCGAAGAAAATAGTACCTCCACCGATACCTTTCTTCGGTTGCTCATTGTTACTACGAGACTTGTGCAATAGATTTTTTGTACTCATGAGTTCCGTTGTGTGCCGACCATTATTGAAAACAATAAGAGCGCTAGATTTTGGCTTCACCCAGTCTGGGGTACTAACTCGGATGACCCGGTAGTAACAATCGCAGAGGTGTTCCCTTTACCGCCTAGCCGAACAATCGAGAACATAGGGGTAAGCACATGAGCCAGGCAACCCAGCTTGCGAAACACTTAGGTCAACATGGTGCATATTGTGCCCTAATACACGAACAAGGAACAAAGACGTACAAGTATAATCATATGCAAGAGGAAAGGCTTCATAAAGGAAGGCCGCCAAGTAAACGGGGTATTTGAATTTGCTTGCAACATACAAGGTTTTGACAAAATAAAGTTTTTCGCAAATGTCTTTTTGTCAAAAAAGCATAATGCTTGGTCAAAACAAACAAAATTTAAAACTAAAGGTTTTTAAGCATGGAAGCGACTTCGCTGGTTAATGTGCTCAGTGTCGATGCACGGCCCGAGCTTATGATGGGACAAGGTCCCAGCCCCCAAGCCGGTCCCGAGGTGGCGGAGCAAAGAGGTCGGCACTCTGAAGTGGCGACATAACACGGCCAATGTAGGCCGGCAGTGTGACGCCGAAGTCCCCGACATGGCTTAATGAAATAATGATGAAGCCCTCGGTCTAGCCGAGATGATGGAGTGGGTTAGTAAGGAGATGTTGCAACTGCTATGTCAGCCAAGTTGTTGAAGTAGTTCGGCATGGCAAACATCGGCTTGAAAAAGCGGCAGTGCGGCCATGCCGACGCTGGTCATAACTTGTGATGCGGTCAATGCCGGATTGATGAAGTGACCGAGCGGCTATGTCGGCGTGCCTGACCCATGAAATCCATGGGGCGATGGTGTTTTTGATGATTTATCCTTCGTGATGTCGAACTCTTGTTTGGCTTGCCAAACTGATTAACCAATAAGGTGAGGCTCGGCTCGATGAAGTGACGATCTGTCGAGTGCAGGTCGCCAGACATGGAGCAATGTTATCAGACTGTTGTGACACCAGCGGGATGGTGAAGAGTGCCTCAAAGAAGGCTTAAAAACAACGCACAATACCATAGAAGAAAATTCTTTTAAAAAGGTTGTCCCATATCACGTTCATAAAGAAACATGAATTCTGGTCGGATCCGTATTCACACAGAAAACATATCCGAAAGGTGATGCACTAATCGGAAGGTTCCTAGAGATTGGACGGTAGGATCGAGCTGTTATTTTGAGGGGTGGTAGATACATGAATTCGTTAGCCGATCAACGGTTGGATCTTCCAAAGGTCATCCAAGCTAGGTGCTGGAGACCACACCCTAAACTCGTCCAGATTCTCATCCAGATTTGATAGGGCTCCGGTATATCGTAGATTGCCTGAGATTCCTCCATCAGAACTCGAAGAAATTTTGCATGATTGTTGTAGACTCAATTACGCACTATTCCACCCAAGGCTGCTATTCTTGAGGAGGTGGTGGCAGCAGATAAAAGTTTGCTATTCGAAAAAACAGCACAGTCACCTGAGGGCAATGTTGACGTTGAGCCCCCGTGCTCCATGGATGATTCCTCCATGATCTTGATAGAGATTGGAGTTTATGTTGATGAAGGCCCCCATCCGAACATGACGATCGGAGATGGAGCACGGTCCTCGGTCGAGCAAAGGTAACTAGTCGAGCCGGCGACGAAGATGTCGGCATCGTAGTTGATTTGCGGGCTACCCATTGATCCTTTGCCGATAACACAATGGAACTCTCAATGAAAGCACCATTGTGGGTGTCAAAACCGGCAAATCTCGGGTAGGGGGTCCCGAATGGTGCGTCTAAGGATTGATGGTAATAGGAGACAGGGGACACAATGTTTACCCAGGTTCGGGCCCTCTTGATGGAGGTAATACCCTACTTCCTGCTTGATTGACTTTGATGAGTATAGGGGTTACAAGAGTTGATCTACCTCGAGATCGTATGTTGTGGTCTAAACCCTATAGGTATGATGAGTAATGTCATAATAATCTACCGACTAGCCTAGCCTCGGCTTATATAATGTACCAGAGGCCTAGGATAACAAGAGTCCTAGTCCAATACACCGGTGGAGAGGAGTCCTTGTCTTGAGCACCAAGTCTTGTGGAATCTTCCTCGTATATGTATTCGGCTATCCGAACTGGCCCATGAGTAACCGGCCATGGGGGTCCTTGGCCCAATCCAACTGATCGGGAGACGATGTGATGAGTACCCCCTAGTCCAGGACACCATCACCGCCCACCTGGTGCAACTCCCCATCCATGCGAGGTTGGCGAGCTGCGCGTCTGCATCAACATCCCACGGCTCAACAGGGCCGCATCTCAGGAGTGCTTCAGGCCTTCGCACGCTGGCCGGTGCGAGGGTCCACCTCATAGCTACGTTCGCATGTCGTTCGGCCTGCCGAGCGTGGCAGCCGCCTTCCAGCGCAACCTACGAAGCATCCTGGCAACCGAGGATGCCAGGCATCACACGGTCTCTGCGGAGATGGAGACTAACCTCAGGGAGCCACCTAAGCCCCCAAAGCCTCCAGAGGCTCAGGGTCTTGGCGGATCATGAGGAGCGACTTCTTCAGCGTGCACCTTAAGCTACCCCAACGCTCCTTCGACAACAAAACCGGGTAACATTTCCAAGCACATTCAGCTGGGAGCGCCCCTCGGGTTGGGCCTGTCCCTGCGGCGTGTATCCTCTTGCATCTTTAGCTTACCTCACTAAGGGCGCCCCTCGGGATGCATCATCCCCAGGCCACTTGGGTCCGTTCCAGTGGCATGTATCGCTCTCGCATCTATCTAAGCTAGCTGGTTCCCATGCATGAGTTATTTATAGTCATCACCTGCTTGATACTCACCCATCGTGACCGCCCGCGTCGCCGATCTGCCCCATGCTCGTCCCACAACGGGAGCTACTCACGCTGGCACGATGCTTGTGCTCGGGTCCATCCCTGCCATGCTGAGAAATCTGAGCGGTCGAGCTCTGACTCGCGGCACGCCCCGTGCACGTCACCTCACCAGGCCATTAGTGCCTTCATCTTCTTGCGGAGCGACCAGTGGCAGACCGACAACCGTAGTGGCAATTTGTGTCCCTCCTAGCGCTAACCGGCAGGAACCTCCTGAGGACAACAGCAGGCAGTACCACAGGCTCCCTCTTCTCCCATGCAATTCGCTTGCGTTTTAAAAGGGGTCTCCTGAGTATCGCGACTTGGGAGCTCTTACTAGCTCTCTAGCCCTCACCCCCTGGCCTTGACCACGGCACCGCAACCTGGCATACCAGCGGCGGCTGAGCTCGCTCGAGGGCTGGGACCCGAGGACGTAGAGCACATAGAAGAGCGTGGAGAAGAGGGGGAGGCTTGCACAGGCCTAACCTAGCTACACTACAGCCGTCGATGCACGAGTCTGGCACAACACGAGGAACCGACTCTGGATTGCCAAGATAAGTATCGCACCCGAGTCGACCAAGCGCTACAGCATAGGATTCTCACTTGTTGCAGCCTTGTCACAGCAATGTCGCCTCCCTTTCCTACTTCTCGCTAGGTGCTTGCGCGCTAAAGGGGACCTCTTGAGCATCATGCCTCAGGAGCTCTTACTGGACCTTGGGCCGCTCACCTCCTGGCCTTGACCACGGCATCGCGACCTAGAATATCGGTGGCGGTTGCAGCCTACCTGGGGACCAGGACCTGTAGGCGTAGAGCACCAAGCTGCCGTAGGGTTGAAAAGGGGAGACCGAGCCGAAACAAGACATGCGTTCACAAATTTTCATAATGAGGATAATATCAACAAAAGACATTACAGACCCTTTACATGCCCCCGCGGGGTCCATCTCGATTCCTCGCAGGGAACAAAAGAAGGTACTTTCTAGGGGCCCTATCTACATACGCCAGCGCGGCCGACGCCATCATCAACAATGGACCATGGGAGGCCGGCGCCAACCCCATACAGATCTGCGACGGCGGCGGCCGGACATTGCGGCCTTGCTCCGGGTGCGGCGAGAGCTCAGGGGCACGTAGTTGTCGTCGCTCGTCTCCGGGTTCTTGTAGGGCTCAGGAGAGTCGGTGCACTCCCAAGCACCGCTGCTATAGCCGGAGGAGCTGCTGGCGAAGCCAGCGGTAGGCTCGGCGTTGGCCGCTGTGCTGTCCCGATGACCCCCTCCTGGACAACACTCCAGGCGGCGGCCTTCCTCATCGAAGACTTTGAAGAACATGGTGGAGGCACCGTCATAGTCAAAATGGATGGCGAGGGCGCCTTCTGCACGGCAGACTTGAGCAACCTCGCCCCAGCCACGGGTCATGGAGATATTGCCTGGGGAGACGGCTTCAACCTCCGCTCCAGTCATCGTGGCGTTGCAGTGGGCATGCTGCAGCAAAAGCTCGAAGGGCCCTCGGCAGCATCTCGGTGGAGAAGAACTGTGGAAATAGAACCCAAGTACTCGGAGGCATCACCGCTCACAGCACGAGTTCACATGAGGAGTCTGCAGCATGGGCTGCTGGGGCGACTGTGTGCGTCACCACGACGCGGCGACCACGGCCATGGCGTGGGCGGCGTGGCTCGCCGCCTCTCCCTCCAGAGCCCTCGATTGGGGCGTAGAGAGGCAGTGCATACCCTGGAGGTCGACGCACGCACCAAGGCCTCGACACCTCCGGCCTCACGACTACGTCGCGACGGTGGGCCAGCCTCTTCTTCGGCGGAAGTGGCACGAGCTCGTCGCGGGGGGTTTTCCCTTCTCTGCGGCCGAGAAAATCCGTATCGGCGCCATGAGTGTCGCTGTTGGCGATGAAGCAAGGGAGAAGAAGCGAGCGGTGTAGGAAGGGATGAGCGATGGGGGCTCCTCTCCCTCCTCATTTATAGCGAGAGAAGGCCAATCGGCGATCCCCACAATCAAAGGTAATGATGATTTTACTCTGCATGCAGCAGGGACTCGTCAAGTCGGGCAGTTGCCAAGGCAGCGTGGGGAAGTGGAGACGCCCACATACCATCAATCGCCTCGCGTCAACCGAGGCCATAGGCTGTTGGGGCCCGTGGCGCTTCGCACTTGCCCCTTGGCTTCGCCTCGAAGCCAAGCCCGAGCGCACCTTGGGCCCGGGGGCTACTGTCGGCGTCCTCGGAATGGGGGTCCCCAGACTTGCCTACCTGCGGCCCATGGCATGGCTCCGCCAGCGGCCCCGTATGGCCCATCTTCACCAGCAAACACTCAAGACCCTCGTGAGGGGCCGAGCCTCGTGAGGCGGATGACGCAAGACCTCCTCGGGGCTGCCTCACCAGGCTGGCTCGCGAGGGGCGGAGAGATCAAGGGAAGGGGCACCTTGCGAGGTTCCTGTGATGCAAGCCATGACGACCGAGGCCAGGCGGGCGCCAGCATGCATAGTGTCCTCGTTTCCTCTTTGGTGCTAAAGAGGCAAGAGCAGGTGAGGAGTCACGAGGCATCAAGCAAAGGTTTCAATATCAGTGCAACGAGACCAAGACCAGCAGGACGGCGGGATGGAGGTCACCGTGGAGCCCAGGACGGTGTCACCATCAGAGCCTTTGGCAGGCGAAGACCACCTGTAGTCAGGATAACTTGTACCAGCTGTCTCCCTTCAAATTTGGCCGTTGTGGCATCCCTTCCCACGAGCATTTGGGAGGAGCACCTGGGCCTCTATAAATAGGGCTAGCCACCAAAGTAGAACAGATGAACTGATCCGAGGCCATTCAGATCATCCTCATCCACACAAACTCACCAAGAACAAGAGCACCTCCTCAGGAGGTTGTTCTTCCCTTATAACTGTCTATCCTCAGCCCAAGAGGCAATCCATCACACCACACTCGAGTAGGGTTTTACACCACATCGGTGGCCCGAACTAGTATAAATCTTGTGTCCCTTTGTTCTGCGAGTTCGACGCACTGAACCTTGAGATCGCGGTGAGGGAGAGTGCAAAGGGGGAGGAGATATCTTCATGCGCACCCCAGTGTTCGAACCTCAAGGGTTTTGCCGGAACCCGAAATCCGACAGTCGCGTGGGAGATGGCTACTGCTGCTGCTGGGGTTCTGGTTGGAGGAGGAGCTTGGGCTGGGCAATGCACCCATGGGGATCGAGAGGAGCTCGGCTCTCCTTGGGTGGAACAAAAAAGTTGGGTAGGTGGCAACGCTAGTGGTGAGCGAGGGGATTGGGTCGAGGATGATCGAGGAGGGAGATGGTTGTGGGTGGTTGGATGGATCTGATCCGGGAGGATCCTGAGAGAGAGTGGTGGCGGCACTATTGGATAGATCCGCTAGTTCTTTCTGTAGTTATTCTATGGACTTGCAACCTGGGAGATCTTCAATTCTTCACTTTCAAAGGGACTCATCATTCTCAAATATTTCTCAAGATCATGTCATTTCCATTCTAGCTGAACCTCAAAAAAAAAATCTCAGGAATGTTCTTTTTTCTATTAAAGGAGTAACCATGTTCGGGTTAGGTTGTGAAGCAACCTATACATCTATCCTTCACAAAATTCCCAAATAATTCTTCATTTCTGTCCAGAGTGGTCTTCTGTGAAGGAAGTGCCACCTATATTTTCTTGATTGCTCCCAAACTTTTTGGGCATCGTCTCTCATCAAAATCATTGCCTCATGCCAAAATTCAGATCTATTTTCCTAGCGAATCTTCCTCAGCAATTTTCCAAAGTTTCTGTCAGATGGAAGCCTTGTTGAAGGAAGTTCTAGCTAGGAGTATCCAAAAGAGTTGAAATTTTGCAAGATCCTTTAGGTGCTCATATCATGATACTTCACCAATTTACAGCCCCATCCAATCAACTATGTGAGCACACCATGAAATCTTTGCTTCTATCAATATTTTCAGGTTGTGAAGCAAGTATATTTTATTTTGCTTCATTATGGCAGAAAATTTACCAGAGCATTCTCCTAGCCATAAAACCTATCTCCACCCAATTTGGGATCATTTCATTAATCCAATTTATCTCCAATATTATCACTAGTTTCTGGACATAAAGGATTTCTGTGAAGGAAGTACCATTTTGGCAAGTCCAAATGGTATGAAATTTTTATAGCATATTCTTATGTCCATATGACCATGATCTACAAAATTTCGGCTCAAGTGAGCACTCCATGTGAGTGCATCATCTAACACTATTTTCTAGAGTATATTTGATGCTATCATGTGGATTTGAGGTTAATATCTTGATAATACTATTGGTTTAGTAGCATCCTTATGCTTGGATTCATCACTACTAGGGAAAAGCCTAGTAGTAGCGCGGGTTTTAGGTATATCAGTAGCGCGGGTTTTAGGTATATCAGTAGCGCGGGTGTCTGCGCTACTGATACGGCACTACAGCTAACTGGTAGTAGTAGTGCGTGTGCCACCCGCGCTACTACTACGTCCGTTAGTAGTAGAGTGGATACCACCTGCGCTACTACTAACTAGTAGTAGCATGGGTCTGGACCCTCGCTACTGCTAACTAATTAGGAATTAAAAAATAAATTCCAGCCATGGCTACTGCTGCTAGCTAGGCGTCATCGTCCTCTTCATTCATGGTCGATGCTGATCCTAGAGGGGATGAACTCGTCCATGGTGATACACCTCTCCTTTGCTGCTGCTACAAAAAAAGAGACAAGGATTTGAAGAGGAAAAGAGAGATAGAGTGGAGTAGGTGCAGCAACTCACCGGTGCCCGCTGGAGTTGGAGCCGAAATCCTAGATGACGCCGTGGATGTCGCAAGAGGGTAATCTTTACACATCCCATGTACTGAATAAGAAAGGGATAAAGAGTTGGCTTACAATCGCCACTTCACACAATACATAAATATATCATACATCACCGAGAATACAATCAAGGTCCGAATACGAAACCAAAATAAAGAAAGACAACCCCAAGTGCTAGATCCCCGATCGCCCCAACTGGGCTCCTCTACTTATCATCCGAAAAAGACACATAGTAATGGCCCGAATCCTCATCGAACTCCCACTTGAGTTCGCTAGCGTCCCCTACACTAGCATCATCGGCACCTGCATCTATTTGGAAGTATCTATGAGTCACAGGGACTCAGCAATCTCACACCCTCGCGATCAAGACTATTTAAGATTAAGGTAAGAAAGGGGTAGTGAGGTGGAGCTACAGCAAGCACTAGCATATATGGTGGCTAACTTACGCAAAAGAGAGCGAGAAGAGAAGCAAAGCACGGTTGAGAAGCTTATAATAATCAAGACGTGATCCTGAGGCTAACTTACGTTCAAGCATAACACGATACCGTGTTCTCTTCCCGGACCCCGTCGAAAAGAGACCATCACCGCAACAGATTCATTTTAATTAAGTTAAGTTTCAAGTTCTCTACAACCGGACATTAACAAATTCCCATCTGCCCATAACCGTGGACACGGCTTTCCAAAGTTCAAAACCCTGTAGAGGTGTCCCAACTTAGCCCATCACAAGCTCTCATGGTCAATGAAGGATATTCCTTCTAGCCGAAAGACCCGATCAATCTCGGAATCCAGGTTACAAGACATTTCGACAATGGTAAAACGAGACCAGCAAAGCCACCTGATGTGCCAAGAAATCCTGATAGGAGTCGCACGTATCTCGTTCTCAGGGCAACACCGGATGAGAGGCTACGAGTAAAACCAACCCTCGAGTTTCCCTGAGGTGGCCCCGCAGGCGTCTCGGTTTGGACGAACACTCAAAGGAGCACTGGCCTGGGGGGGTTTAAAATAAAGATGACCCTTGAGTCTGCAGGTCCCAAGGGAAAGGTATATGGTGGTAGGTAGGAAAATGGTAAAACCAAGGTTGGGCCTTGCTAGAGGAGTTTTATTCGAGGCGAACTGTCAACGGGTTCCCATAACACCCAACCGCGTAAGGAACGCAAAATCAAGGAACATAACACCGGTATGACGGAAACTAGGGCGGCAAGAGTGGAACAAAACATCAGGCATAAGGCCGAGCCTTCCACCCTTTACCAAGTATATAGATGCATTAAAGCAAACAAGATATAATAATTATATCCCAACAAATATCCATGTTCCAACATGGAACAAACTTCATCTTCACCTTCAACTAGCAACGCTATAAGAGGGGCTGAATAAAGCGTTAACATAGTGAAACAATGGTTTGCTAGGAAATGTGGGTTAGAGGCTTGGCATGTCAATATGGGAGGCATGATATAACAAGTGTTAGGTATCGCGGCATAGCAATAGAGCGAACAATTAGCAAGAAAAGATAGAAGTGATTTTGAGGGTATGGTCATCTTGCCTGCAAAGTTCTCCGAGTTGACGAAAACTTGATCCTCGTAAGGGTACTCAACGGGTTCCTCGATCACGTACTCATCTCCCGCTCTACCCAAGGCAAGAACACAAGCAAAGGAAACAACAATCAACCATGGTGCAATGCGCAAGCAACATGATGCAAAACATGGCATGATATGCAGGATGTGATATGCAATGCATATGCGTGCTCCGGAAGGAAAAGATTGATCAAAGCACCAACCTGGCAAACCAAGAGTGCTGCTGGAAAGATGATATGATTTCAGTCGAAATTGATATAAAGATCGCCGGAATTGGACGCACGGTTTGCAAATGGCAAGCAAAACAAGAATGACACAATTCTGCGATTAACAGCACGATGCCATCTAGAATGCAACAAGAAACTAAGCTACTGCACTCCAACATAACAACAAAGCACATGGCAGTGATCTACTCAAGATGCTTGATAAAACATGAACAGGTTCAAACAAGCATGGAAAAAGTGCAAAAGATATTAGCATCACAGACTTCGTGAAAATGTCAACATGCCAGGAATTAACATCAAGAAGCCATGTTTAGAGCTAGCAAACACCAAGCTATAGAAACTTACCATATCAAACAAGGGCATGGAATGAATCTACTCAAAGCATAGAACAAAAGTGCCTTACTGACCATGAGCCAAAAAGGATAAGAAGATATGATGACAACCATGTAAACATAGCAAGTTACGTTAACAGATTCAGGCTTAGCAGAAAACTGAGCATGGCAAAACAGAATTATGAAGGCATCTTTGCAAGGTCGATTCACTCAACACAAGGCATTGCATGACAAGATAAGCATAGCATCAGCAAGAAGACATGACCATAAAGCTAACCATGGCAAGAACAAGTTTATATCATGCTTGGATCAACTACAACAACCATGGCAAAATTGATTAACATGTAAACAATCTGCCAGGAACATTTTATAGCAAAAGTGGAGCAAGATTAAGTCAGGCTAGGGCACTCCATAAATGCAAAAAGGGACATGGATGGATAGAGCATAACCATATGTCAAAATCATCCTTACTGAAGATACTCAAAACAAGCATGGATCACTCTGTAGCATCATGAATACATGGCATCAAAATAACAGCAGACAAAGACTTAGCCAAAATCCTGAGATCCTGAAATCAGCAATAACATGAAGGCAACTTTGCATGCTTGTGCTAGTCACCACAAAGATCACAAAAATACATGGCAAGAACCCCTGTAAAGATGTCATGGCATAGATTAAAATACATGTAGAACTCATGCACTTATGCAGCACACAACAAATGTAGCAAAAATGACAAATCCTCATACTCTGATAAGAATCAGCACCTAACAATTTATAGCACTCTTGCATCGGTGATTTGGGCATCAAGATGGACTCAAACAAGCATGTCATGATGGAACAAAATGAAGAGCACATCATGATGAACACTTTGATATATCACACACACGAAACAGAGCTACATGCAAGAAGTTATGGCACGATGAACAAAGCACTAGAATGTTACAGACTCGGGACTTAGAAGAAAAATCGGGTCAACCTCTGTGTAGCGCCCCGAGACCGATGTGCCAGGTGTCCTCCAGTTATTCGATGTTGTTGCCTTGTCTTTGTTTGCATGTCATGCATCTCATATCATGTCATCATGTGCATTGCATTTGCATACATGTTCGTCTCATGCATCCGAGCATTTTCCCCGTTGTCCGTTTTGCAATCCGGCGCTCCTATGTCCTCTAGTGTCCCTTTCTACCTCTTTTCGTGTGCGGGTGTTAAACGTTTTCGGATTGGACCGAGACTTGTCATGCGGCCTTGGTTTACTACCGGTAGACCGCCTGTCAAGTTTCGTGTCATTTGGACTTCGTTTGATACTCCAATGGTTAACCGAGGGACCAAAAAGGCCTCGTGTGTGTTGCAGCCCAACACCCCGCCAAAGTGGCCCAAAACCCACATAAACCACTTCCATCATCTCAGTCGTTCGATCATGATTGCGTGGCCGAAAACCGCACCCCATTTGGACTCTCCTAGCTCCCTCTACCTATATATTTGTGCTCTCCTCTGAAATTTCTGCGCAGTCTAACCCTAGCGTCTTCCTCCTCGCGCCATCGGACATGTCCGCGCCGCACCGGACATGTCCACCGCCGTCGGCCACCTCACCCGGGCCAATCCGGTGCTGCCACCTCAGCGCCCGCCGCCGCCCTCCACCACTCCCGCGCCGCCACCTCACCACTCTCTCTCCTCCCGCGTGAGGCCCTGAGGGCCCAGATCCGGATCCCGTCGCCGCCCGAGGAGCTCGGCTCCCAGCGCTCGAGCCGCCAGATCCGTCGCGCCGCGTAGCTCCCGGTGACGCCGTGCCCCGCGCGTCACCCAAGGCACCGCCGCCGTGCGCCGCCGCCACTCCTCGCCGCCGGCCGCCGCGCGCCGCCGCCTCGCACGCCATGCGGCGCCACCTCGTTCGACGCGCCCGTCGCCTCCGTTCGCCGGCATCCTCCGCTGCTGCCTCGCCGGTGTCGTCCTCCGGCGAGCCCGCGTCTCCTTCTCCGTCACCCGCCACCTCCCCGCCGTCTTCTCCGGCGAACCCTGGCGAGGTCCCATGGATTGGGACCTGATCCACCAACCCCTCCAACCAAACGGCCTCCCCGCGTCCCGCTCCGCTCAGTCCCGGATCCCTCCGTCCTGCATTGACTTTCGCGGAGGTAGAATTTCACTAAGTCCCCGAAGTTTCCAGATTCATGTGCTCATTTTCCTCATGCCATAACTCTGCATCCATAGCTCCGATTCGTGCATGTAGCATATCAAAATGTTCGTCTCGACGAGTACATCATTTCATTTGAGCTCATCTTGATGCCCGAAATGCTGTTGGAAGAGGGTTATGTGATGATCATGTCAGATCTGTTTCAGCAAATGGCCTTTTGTCATTTTTGCCATGATTATTGTGTGCATGCTATGATCCTGAGCTCTACATGTGTTTTGTTATATGTCATGCCATCTTTACAAGGGTGTATGCCATGTATTTTTGTGATATTTGTGGTGACTAGCACAAGCATGCAAAGTAGCATAATCGTTGACGCTGATTTCAGGGACTTAGAATTTCATCCTTGTCCTGATTTTGTTGTTATGCCATATGTTCATGTTGTTTCCTAGTCATCTGTGCCTCTTTTGAGGATGATCAGTAAGGATGTTTTGTTAACATTGTGGTGCTATATCCATCCATGTCTTTGTTTGCATTTATGGAGCATCCTAGCTTGAGTCAATCGAGCTCTACTTTTGCTATAAAATGATCCTGGCAGATTGTTGACATGTTTAGCGATTTTGCCGAGGATGTTGCTATTGATCCGTGCATGATATGATGTTGTTCTTGCCATGTCTAGCTTCTATGCCATGTATTCTTGATAGGTGTATGCTTAGTCTGAATCTGTTTATGTTTTTGCTATGTTCGCATGCTTGCAATTGTATTTTCTGATCCCTTTTGGCTCAAGGTCACTAAGGGACTTTTCTTAAGTGCTTTGAGTATCTTCATGGCATGCCTTGCTTTGCCATGATATGGTCCTGTAGCATGTTGTTATCATGCTCTAAACATTGTTTCCTGATGATAAATTCCAGACTTGTGTTAATTTCACTAAGTCTGAAACCTGTTATCGTTTGCACTTTTGCCATGCTTGTTTGAACCTGTTAATGAGTGTATTAGCCATAGATCAGTGTTCATCTTTTGTTAAGCATATTGAGTGGATCCCTTCCATGCCTTTTGTTGCTATGTTTGAGTGCTATAGCATAATTATCATGATGCATTTAGTTGGCTACTTGCTGTTTATCGCAGACCGGTGCCATATTTGTTTTGCTTGTCATTTCCAATCCGTGCTTCCGATTCCGGTGATCTTTATATCGATTTCAACCGAAATCACCTCACCTTTCTAGAGGCACTCTTGGATTTCCATGTTGAGGCCAGGTTCAATCATTCCTTTCCAAATCATGCATATGCATCACATACCGCATCCCGCATTTCATGCCATGTTCTTGCGTTGGTTGTTTACTATGTTGTGTGCTTCTTTCCGGTGTTGCTTCTTCGGGTTGTCTCCGATAACGTCGCATTTGTGAGGAACTATTCGACTATGTCTGTTTGTCTTCTTCATGGACTCGTTCTTCTTCCATGTGGGATTTCAGGCAAGATGACCATACCCTCGAAATTACTTCTATCTTTGCTTCCTAGTTGCTCGCTCTTTTGCTATGCCTATGCCACGATACCTACCACTTGCTTATCATGCCTCCTATATTGTTGAGCCAAGCCTCTAACCCACCTTGTCCTAGCAAACCGTTGTTTGGCTATGTTACCGCTTTGCTCAGCCCCTCTTATAGCGCTGTTAGTTGCAGGTGACGATTGGAGTTTGTTCCTTGTTGGAACATGGATATTTGTTGGGATATCAC
Organism: Triticum aestivum; assembly: GCF_018294505.1. Classification (NCBI taxonomy): domain Eukaryota; kingdom Viridiplantae; phylum Streptophyta; class Magnoliopsida; order Poales; family Poaceae; genus Triticum; species Triticum aestivum. The sequence continues at coordinate 350,290,118 of NC_057803.1, forward strand.
AATATCTCTTATTTAATTAATGCATCTATATACTTGGTAAAGGTTGGAAGGCTCGGCCTTATGCCTGGTGTTTTGTTCCACTCTTGCCGCCCTAGTTTCCGTCATATCGGTGTTATGTTCCCAGATTTTGTGTTCCTTACACGGTTGGGTTATAATGGGAACCCCTTGACAGTTCGCCTTGAATAAAACTTCTCCAGGAAGGCCCAACATTGGTTTTACCATTCGCCACCAAGCCTTTTCTTTCCCTTGGGTTCTGCAGACTCAAGGGTCATCTTTATTTAAACCCCCGGGCCAGTGCTCCTGTAAGTGTTGGTCCAACTTGTTAGACGCCGGTGGCCACTAGGGGCAACTCTGGGATGGCCTACCGAAAGTTTGGACAATCCGGTGTGCCCTGAGAACGAGATATGTGCAGCTCCTATCGGGATTTGTTGGCACATCTGTGTGGCTTTGCTGGACTTGTTTTACCATTGTCGAGGATGTCTTGTAACCGGGATGAGTCTGATCGGATTGTCTTGGGAGAAGGAATATCCTTCATTGACCGTGAGAGCTTGTGATGGGCTAAGTTGGGAAACCCCTGCAGGGATTTGAACTTCGAAAGCCGTGCTCGCGGTTATGGGCAGATGGGAATTTTTTAATGTCCGGTTGTAGAAATCCTGAAGTTGATCTTAATTTAAAATACATCAACCGCGTGTGTAACCGTGATGGTCTCTTCCGAGCAGAGTCCGGGAAGTGAACACGGTGTTGAGTAATGTTTGACGTAGGTTGTTCTAGGATCACTTCTTGATCATAGTTGTTCGACCGTACTTTGCCTTCTCTTCTCGCTCTCATTTGCGTATGTTAGCCACCATATATGCTAGTCGCTTGCTGCAGCTCCACCTCATACCTTTACCTTACCTATAAGCTTAAATAGTCTTGATCGCGAGGGTGTGAGATTGCTGAGTCCCCGTGACTCACAGATACTTCCAAAACCAGCTTGCAGGTGCCGTTGAACCGTGCAAATGACGCAACCAAGCTCAAGGAGGAGCTCTATGAAGATCGTGTTCTTTATGTTGTTTCGTTTTCCAGTTGATCAGTAGTGGAGCCCAGTTGGGACGATCGGGGATCTGTGTTGCATTTGGGGTAGTCTTCTTTTATTTTGGTTCCGTAGTTGGACCTTGATTGTATCTGGTTGATGTAATGCTTTATTCATGTATTTATGTGAAGTGGCGATTGTAAGCCAACTATGTATCTTTTCCCCTTAATGTATTACATGGGTTGTTGTGAAGATTACCTCACTTGCGACATTGCTTTCAATGCGGTTATGCCTCTAAGTCGTGGTTCGACACGTGGGAGATATAGCCGCATCAAGGGCATTAAAAGTTGGTAATCAGAGCCTTCCCCGACTTAGGAGCCCCCTGCTTGATCGAATCGTTGGCGTTGTTGATTCTAGAAAAATGTTTTGAGTCTTTTAGGATTATATATATCGGAGAGTAGGATTCTTTTTACTCCTCAGTCCCTTCGTCGCTCTGGTGAGGCATCCTGAAGTAGAGTTTTGACTCTTCTCTTCTCAATTTTCACTAAAAAAATTTAGGACCACACGGGTATCCTGCAATTGTTCCGATGGATTTGTGACGAGAACATTGTTCTTGGTGCCTCCTGACATTTAGGGGTTATGGCAGTGTCCCAGGGAGTTGAGCTCCGAGGTGTTGTCGTCACAATTTTATCGTTGCAGTTCTGGAATACCTGAGTTCGCCGACATCGAAAATCTCTTTTATGCAGTTGTTGGTGAGATAACCTCGACGCCACCAAGTACTGGGGCGGGAGTTCGAGAGTATTGCCATAACTTGTATAATGGATGCTTTTCGACGGTTGAGGTAAACGATTTCCGAAGATTTCTTGGTTATGTGTTGAAGGATGGATACAACTGGATGTAGGATTTGTTAGTTCTTGGTGAGATATTATGCTTCCCCTGTATCCCCAACTCCTGATTGCATAACCGGAAAGTTTCGGGAGTTTATAAGTGGGAATTCAAGTAGCTCTTGGGATATCTTTCCGATAGATGTATGATATGAAATTGGGGTTCGACGTCTAGTGGTCCGCCTATCCATGGTTGGTTTTACAGTGGTCTCGTTGTGTCTTAAAGTGTCCTTGGCTATGACGACTCGGGGATGCTTCGTATGTCATGTGCACTGCCTTGTACATGATGATGTTGTACGATCGAGCCCGTGTAGGCCCCACCACGAAAACTTCGGATGAAATCTCTATCATATGTTTGTTCCGGCTTTATCTGCAAGCCAATCCTTGTTTTGTTTTGAGTTGTGGTATTCGAGTTGCTTCGAAGTCAAATGTTGATTCCATACCTTGCCTAAGTGGTGTTCTCATATTTCTATGTGAATACTAATCCTTCTTGATCTGCGAGTTTGCCAACTCAATTTCTACTGAACCGGTGTGTTTCTATTCATGTGGATCCGATCATTTGAACATTCGCAAGATCAACTCTAACTCTTCTCAACGGTGTTCGTTTCATCCATCCCAAGTTGTCTTTGTTGTCCCTCCCTCCCTCCCTTTGTTTCCTCAAGGACTCAGATTTCTAAACTCAACTATCCATTTTATTCATGTGAAGCCTCTTCATCCTTTTCTTTCAAGTTTTGATCCGGTGATTTATCGTGCAGTTGCTAAGGAAGCTTCAAGTTCATCATTATTCGTTCTCTTTCTTCTAAGGTGGATTCAAGACAAGCCTTGTCGATCATATCTTTTCCTCGTTCCAAATGTTTTCTCTTGCCAGTGCACCTCTTAATCATTCACCTCTCGCTATTCATTTGTTCCGAAGTGCTGAAGATATCTCAGAAGATTAAAGTTTTTCCATTCTCAATTTGTTCAAGTTCTTTTGAGGATGTTATCTCATTCAAGCCATTTAAATCAACCGGTGCATTATCTCTTCCTAAGCAATCATTTCAACGGTGTTTTCTTTTGAGTGGGCCCTAACCCACAGGTCTTTTTTCCAGGATCTTACCTGACTCTTCTTATTTTCCCGGAGCTATCCCCAAAAATTCTTTTCGAAGTTTGACGTAAGAATGAATTGTCATCAGTCAAATGCCTTTTTCCAAGATCTTTCATTTCTTTTCATCGTTGGTTCAACCTTTCTAATTTTCATCCCGGAGTATCTCAACAATTTGGTGGTTTCTCGTCGTAATTCTCAGATTTGAAGACCGAAGAAGAGTTTCTCTTAAATCTTGCTCCATTCTTGTTGTCACCCTCTCATAATTGTTATCGGTTGTGGGAATTCTTTTCACTTATCCGGAGCCCATCATCTAAGATTTATTCATTCTAGCTTCTAGCTCTCATACTCTAAATCATACCGGTGCTTAAATCAAGGATTCTCTAATTGGCTCGTGATCTCTTCGTTTCAGTGGTATCTAAATCCCCTCAAGTATCCTCACTCGTTCTCTAATTCTTACCGGTGATTCATCCCTTTACTTCGTTCATTTCCAATTCTTACGGTGGCTAGTCAAGATTTTTCTTCCTTGCCATCATATCTATTTATTTGTTTTCAATTCTTACGGTGGTTCATTCATGATTTCTCTTCCTTTGTTATCATATCAATTCATTCATTGTTTCAACCCTACCGGTGGTTCGTTGAAGACCTTCCCAAGTTGACGCTATATCTATCTTAATCCTTTCTTCGAGAATAAGTAGTTTGCCAAATCCGTTGTTTGTCATCAATTTAAATTGGTGAAGGATATGCATAACGTAATTCTTATTCTTGTTCATCCAAGTGATTAATTCATTATTCCGGAGGTTCATTAAATTCTTGATTCAAGTTGTCCATCTTTCTTTTCCGGAGATCAAAGTTATTTCAATTATATCATTCCAAAGATTTATTCAAATCATTGCAAGGATTCACCTTGTGTTTTCAACTTCTCTTTCCTTCTGTTTGATCATTCTTTTGTTTAATGGAGTTCGTCATGAAGGTTCTACATGGCGGTTCATCAAGGATTTTATTCCTTCTCGAAGTGATCATCAACATTCTTTTCTAAGGAGCTCAAGTTTTCTTCATCTTGCAATCCGGAGTGCAATTCTTTCACGCATATCTTTTGAGGTGGTGCTATGTCATTCTTGATAATTTGAGTTCACGTTTCAGGATTCACATGTTGTTAAGAATGAGGTAGTTTAAATCCATCAACTTCTTTGTTGTAATTATCTTGTGTCATTTTTCACCTAAAGCCTTCCCTAAGGATTGTTGCTAATTTATGGTGCTTAGAAATGACCCAAGTTCTTCTTTTATCCTCCCGGTGAAATAGTTTCTCGTCTCCTTGTCATATAAATCCAATCAAATCTTTTCCGTTAGTGGCAAGTTTTCACCTCACCTTTGAGATGCTCTCCATAAGTCCACTACAAGCTTACTCTTTTCGTTGTTGGTTTTCAAACATCTCCGTTCGACCCTTCTACTAAGGATGCCTTTTCAAGCTCTTTTCTGGCAGAAGTTGGCATTTTCTTCTTCATTCTCCTATTTCAATTATCTATCTTCTATTATTTTGTTCCGGAGGCAGTATGTTGTGATTTCATCAAGTATCTTCTCATCTTATCAAGTTCTTATTCAATTCCTTTTTCTTTTCAATCAGAGTGCTACTCGAAGTTGTTCTTCCTTGTTCCTCTTTGATAATAGAGTGCTTTCAACTCCATTTATCCCCGTTGTATTCTTTTCTCGAAATGGCTTAACCTTTTCAAGTTTCTTTGGTTTCACTCGTTTGTCAAAGAAGAAACTTTGTTTTACCTCTTCTCTTTCTCTTCCGTTCTTCCTCCGGTGCCATTCTAGATCTCGGGACGAGATCCTCCCTTAGTGGTGGAGTGTTGTAGCGCCCCGAGACCGATGTCTAGGTGTCCTCCAGTTATTCGCTGTTGTTGCCTTGTCTTTGCTTGCGTCTCATGCATCTCATATCATGTCATCATGCGCATTGCATTTGCATACATGTTCGTCTCATGCATCCGAGCATTTTCCCCGTCGTTCATTTTGTAATTCGGCGCTCCTATGTCCTCTAGTGTCCCTTTCTACCTCTTTTCGTGTGTTGGTGTTAAACGTTTTCGGATTGGACCGAGACTTGTCATGCAGCCTTGGTTTACTACCGGTAGACCACCTGTCAAGTTCCGTGTCATTTGGACTTCGTTTGATACTCCAACGGTTAACCGAGGGACCGAGAAGGCCTGGTGTGTGTTGCAGCCCAACACCCCTCCAAAGTGGCCCAAAACCCCCTCCTTCATCTCGGTCATTCCATCACGATCGCGTGGCCGAAAACCTCACCCCATTTGGACTCTCCTAGCTCCCTCTAGCTATATATTTGTGCTCTCCTTCGAAATTTCCGCTCAGTCTAACCCTAGCGTCTTCCTCCTCGCGCCACCAGACATGTCCGCGCCGCACCGGACATGTCCACCGCCGCCGGCCACCTCACCCGGGCCAATCCGGTGCTGCCACCTCAGCGCCGGCCGCCGCCCTCCACCACTCCCGCGGCGACACCTCACCGCTCTCTCTCTCTCCTCCCGCGCGAGGCCCTGAGGGCCCAAATTCGGCCCGCGAGATCTGGATCCCGTCGCCGCCCGAGGAGCTCAGCTCCCAGTGCCCGAGCCGCCAGATCCGCTACGCCGCCCAGCTCCCGGCGACGCCACGCCCCGCGCGTCACCCGAGGCGCTGCCGCCATGCGACACCGCGACTCC